>NC_080170.1:86635671-86767868 GCF_950295315.1 Erinaceus europaeus | reverse complement strand
CCAGCTTTGGCTTAGAGCCTCAGTCATGAAAGTCTTTTATATAACCTTTAACCTTTATGCAGTCTCCCCAGTCCATCTGTTACAAAAATTAAAAAAAAAAAAAAAAAGTTGGGAGTCGGGCTGTAGCACAGCAGGTTAAGCGCAGGTGGCGCAAAGCACAAGGACCGGCATAAGGATCCCGGTTCAAACCCCGGCTCCCCACCTGCAGGGGAGTCTATCTTTCTCTCCTCCTCTCTGTCTTCCCCTCCTCTTTCCATTTCTCTCTGTCCTATCCAACAACGACAACAACAATAATAACTACAACAATAAAACAACAAGGGCAACAAAAGGGAATAAATAAAATAAATATTTAAAAAATAAAAAAAAAATTAAAAAAAAAAGTCATATGTCTACAGAGACAGCCTAGGCCAATGCTTCCTTGGTTTTGATCAGACTCAGTGAAAGCCTGTACATCATTTTCTTTGCAAGGCAACTTAAACAGAAGGCAATAGATAGTCCAAGATGTACTTTACGATCTGCTGAATATTCTTGGCAGAATTGAGGTTCCACCTGAATTAAGTGAGGCATACTATGTGCTTTATGATCCTCAGTTTGCAAGTACAAGACCTATTATTCTTGCTTTTCAGTGAGCGAGATAGTCCTTTTTAAAAATATTTATTAATTTTCCCTTTTTGTTGTCCGTGTTGTTTTTCATTGTTGTTGTAGTTATCATTGTTGTTGTTATTGATGTCATCCTTGTTGGATAGAACAGAGAGAAATGAAGAGAGGAGGGAAAGACAGAGGGGGAGAGAAAGATAGACACCTGCAGACCTGCTTCACCGCCTGTGAAGCGACTCCCCTACAGGTGGGCAGCCGGGGGCTCGAACCGGGATCCTTACATTGGTGCTTGTGCTTTGTGCCGATATATATTCTAACTAAAGTAGTAGGTGCTATAACCCCTTTCTATTTTTTGAACAATATATTCTTCTCTTCACTCACCCCATTCAATTTAGTGAGGAAAAAATTTAAATCATGTTTTTATTTTGATCCTTGCTATGCAGTTTTTGCTTCTGTTAAAAAAAAGAAAGAAAGAAACCTTTAATTTAAATGGAAAAGTTAAAATCTCACTCACTATGCAATTAAAAATAATTCCATGGCCATTTAAATAAGAAGCTGTTACCTTCTAAGTTACTGCAAAGTAAATATCAAAAAGTATGTTAAGTGCTAGAAGGAGAAACTGTGCTGTATACCATATATGGTCTACTCTTTATCTCATTCCAGCAGTAAGAAAAATAAGTGTTTAAAGTAAATTATGATGCATTTGGGATAAAATGTCTATTGTAGGAGATATGACTAGAGTCAGGAGAATTTTTTTTTCCTAAGTATCACTTGAGAGCCCATCCCCTTAGTTTATAGTCTTGTTCTTTTCTTCTTTTAAACTTTTTTAAAAAATTCTTATTTATTTATTTTGTCTCCAGGGTTATCACTGGACCTTGGTGCCTGCACCAGGAATCCAATGTTCCTGGAGGCTGTTTTCCCGCTTTTGTTGGCCTTGTTGTTTCATCATTGTTGTTGTGATTGTTATTGTTGTCATTGTTCTCATTGTTGTTGAATAGGACAGAGAGAAACTGAGAGAGGAAGGGAAAACAGAGAAGGGGAGAGAAAGACACCTGCAGACCTGCTTTATAGCTTGTGAAGAGACCCCCCTGCAGATGGGGAGCCAGGGCTCCAACAGGGATTTAAGCTGGTCCCTGTGCTTCCTGCCATGTGCATTTAACCACCTGCTGCACTACTGCCCAACCCCTATAGACTTGTTCTATACATTATTGTTTACTGAAGTAGAACTGTGATCTCACTCTCAGGCAGAAGTTGAAAAACAAGATCAGAAAAGAAAACACAAGCAGAACCTGAACTGGAATTGGCATATTGCACCAAAGTAAAAGACTCTGGAGTGGGTATGGGGGGTACTGGTTCTGGAAAAGGATGACAGAGGTCCTAGTGGGGATTGTATTGTATTCATTTTTCTCTTTCTGACTTATTTTACTTAACATAAATTTTTCAAAGTCCATCCAAGATTGGCTGAAAATGGTGAAGTCACCATTTTTAATAGCTGAGTAGTATTCCAATGTGTATATAGACCAAAACTTGCTCAGCCACTCATCTGTTGTCAGACACCTGGGTTGTTTTCAGGTTTGGGCTTTTACAAATTGTAAGAACACATGTGTACACAGATTTTTTTGGATGGGTGTGTTGGATTCCTTAGGATATATCCCCAGGAGAGGATTTGCAGGATCATAGGGTAGGTCCATTTCTAGCCTTCTGAGAGTTCTCCAGACCTTTCTCCACAGAGGTTTGACCAATTTACATTCCCACCAGCAGTGCAGGAGGAACAGAACTCTTTTCTAATGGTAAACTCTGATAGACAATCTCATTCCCTTATTTTCTTATTGCTTCGTGTGTGTGTGTGTGTGTGTGTGTGTGTGTGTGTGTGTGTGTGTGTGTGCTGTTTTGTTGAATAAAACAGGGTAGAACTTAATTCAAATTCTATACAGATGAGTGAAATAAATAAAAATATAACACAGTTCTACTTCAGTAAACAATAATGTATAGAACAAGTCTATAGGGGTTGGGCAGTAGTGCAGCAGGTGGTTAAATGCACATGGCAGGAAGCACAGGGACCAGCTTAAATCCCTGTTGGAGCCCTGGCTCCCCATCTGCAGGGGGGTCTCTTCACAAGCTATAAAGCAGGTCTGCAGGTGTCTTTCTCTCCCCTTCTCTGTTTTCCCTTCCTCTCTCAGTTTCTCTCTGTCCTATTCAACAACAATGAGAACAATGACAACAATAACAATCACAACAACAATGATGAAACTACAAGGCCAACAAAAGCGGGAAAATAGCCTCCAGGAGCATTGGATTCCTGGTGCAGGCACCAAGGTCCTAGTGGGGGGGTTGTACTGTTATATGGAAAAACTGGGAAATGTTATGCATGTACAAACTATTGTATTTACTGTCAAATGTAAAATATTAATTTCCCAAAAAAGAATTTTTTTAAAAAAAGAGTTCTGTCATCTAGTCTGTCTTTACTGGGAGAAACATAAGTAAAAAAAAAAGTAACATCATTATAATAACAAAATAAAAGTTTTTAAAATAGATATTATGGATGTAAGTATGAAGCAGGAAATTATAATAGCTGCACTATTTTTGAAGGAAACATAGTGGCCCCCTCTCTAAGAGAGCAAGAGCTTTCTCCTTTTTCTATAAAACCTATATTTATTCCAGTCCTGGAACCTATAGGGTGGGGCTTGCTTTCCTGCATGCTTCACCCAATACATACCAACATATACTGCACCTGCTGATCCCAACCCAATCAATGCAACCAGTACCACCTTACCATGTTTCATTTGGGACTGCATCCAGAGACTTTAGGTGTGGAATGTCAATACCCCAGCTTTACTAATCTGGTGAGACCTTTCCTAGCTCATAAGACTCCTTAATTCCATTTTGGATGGTCCACTTCTTAACAAAGCCTCAAAACCTAGATATAGACCAGGGCCCATGAGATAAGGCATACATACACATGTATCCATAAGTTAGAGGAAAATATATACCTTAAAGCAAAAGTGCAAAATAGTTTGCAGTGAGTTAATAAATGAAGCAAGCTGGAGTAGGGCACCAATGTAAAAACTATGGGGTGAGGGTGAGGGTGGATATTCAGCATCCCAAGGGGGCAGGGTGTGGGGTGTGGTGGGGTAGGTGGGATGGGACACAGTCTTTTGGTGGTGGGAATGGTGTTTATGTACACTTTTATTAATTTGTAGTCATATAAATCACTATTTAATTAATATAAGAGGGGGAAATTGATGGTATGTCTCAAACTTTTTAAAGCACAGACTGAATCTTTTTAATACATAGGCTGAGTCTTTAATATGTTGACTCTCTCATAAGCCTAGACCAGGGAGAACAGAAACAACCAGTGGCACAGCTATATACAAATAATGTCAAAGGACATAACTTATGGTGATGTTATGTATGATACAGAAATTCCCAACAAAGGGATTTTTTCAAAGTTAACTCAATTACCAAATAATGTGATTATAGCAATAACTATCTATTGTCTTCTTGAAACTTAAGACAGCAGGAACCTCCCATTTCCTCTATAGAGCCTATATTTCCCCCAGTCCTGGAACCTCTCAATTCATACCAAATGATATTGCTTCTACCAATCCCAACCTCATCAACACAATGAGTACCACTTCAGCATGCCACTTCAGACTGTGTCCAGAGACTGCAGGTATGGAAGTCAACCCTTCAGCTTCATTACTCAGGTGAGACCTTTACTTTAATATTATCCTCTATTTCCATTCCAGGCAGTTCACTTCCTAACAAAGTCCCAAAACCTAGATATAGACCAGGTCCCCTAAGATAGAGCATATGTTCACATGTATCCATAAACTAGGACAAAATATACACCTGAAAGCAAAAGTACACAATAGTCTGCAGTGAGTCAGTATAAAGTTCATAATGAAATAGGCTCTACTTAGACTTAGATACCCTCCTCACCTACTTCCTATTACACTTCCCTCACTCACTGCAAAGCTAACCTTATCAAAGCAAGGACTGCAAAATCTGAATAGGGCAAGAGACTGGCATACTTCAATGATCACTATCAGGCCACCCCATCAGCTGGGGACCTATTTGGGGAGACCTGAGATTCCCAAACAGGCATGATGGGCCTAGACCTCAAATAAATCCTGCTTGCCATTGGTGCCAGTCATCTCTATCAGGAACAACACAATAGACCCCTTTGTGGGATCCCCATAAGACCTTGCCCTCAACTTGTATCAACAAGGGTAGAGAACGTTCCATCCTCCGAAGGATGGAACATACTCTATGCTACACCTGAGGAAGATGGGTCAATATTGGGGCAGCTTGGAATGCTCCTACTCATGAGCACAGAATGTGAGCTCAGATCTATAGGGATGCAGAGGTCACATAGGCTCCTAAGCTGAATATGGGCCCCAGACCAAATAAAATCAATGGGGTTTACAGTCAATATTTATACACCTTTCCTATATTAGGGAGCTACTCTCTTCCCTGATCCAGCTTTCTGGTACTTCTCCAGCCATGACACCAGCTCCCCAGACAATAACTTGGCTCCACCTGCATATCAGATTTCAGGCTCAGGGGAAAAAAAAAAAAACTTGTTTAGCCATAAGTATCTTTGGAATATACTAAAATATATATACTAGCTATCTACAAAACTGAGACACCCTCAACTCTTCATCTGTACTATTCCAGCCTTTAGGTCCATGATTGTTCAACTATTTGTTTGGCTTTGTATGCTAACTCTCTTTTCAGCCACCAAGTTCCAGATGCTAGCATGATGCCAACCAGACTTCCCTGGACAGAAGACTCCACCAATGTGTCCTGGAGCTCTGCTTTCCCAGAGCCCCACCCTACTAGGGAAAGAGAGAGGCAGACTGGGAATATGGCTGGACAAGTCAACACCCATATTCAGTGGGGAAGCAATTACAGAAGCTAGACCTTCAACCCTCTGCATCCCACAATGACCTTGGGTCCATACTCTCAGAGGGATAAAGAATAGGAAAGCTATCAGAGTAGGGTATGGGATATGGAGATCTGGTGGTGGGAATTGTGTGGAGTTGTACCCCTCTTATCCTATGGTTTTGTCAATATTTCCTTTTTATGAATACAAAAAATAAATAAATGTAGCAAGCAAGGAGAAAGACCTATAAAAGATAACATAAAGTACCTAATCTATATAGACCTAGATATCCTCCTCACTACTTCCCATTACATTTCCCTCAATCACTCCAAAGATAACCTTGTAAGACAAAGTAAGGACTACAACAGCTGAATATGGGCAAAAGACTGGCATATTTAATGATGGCTCTTTACTCACTGTAAGGCCACTCCATCACCTGAGGCCCTCGTCAGGAAGTCCTGGGATTCCCACACAGATATAATGGGCCTGGCCCTCTAACAGATCCTTCTCACCACTGTCACTGCTCATCTCCATCAGGAAAAACATAATGGAACCCTCTGTGGGCCCCTATAAGACCATGCCCTCAGTGTAGATCAACAATGGTAAGGAATGTTTTCTTTTCCAAAGGCAGGTAGGACAACATACTCTACCACCTGAGGAAGATGAGTCCAGCAATGGGTGCAGCCTAGAACATTCCTAGCTTTGACAGAATGTGAGCTCAGATCTACAGGGTTGCAGAGGTTACATAGGCTCCTGTGCTGAATATGGTCCCCAGATCAAACTGACGTGGCTATAGTTAACAATATATATATACTCTTCCCATATTTGGGAGCTACTCTCTTTCCTAATCCAGCTTTCTATTTCTTTTTTCAACTATGACAACATCTCCACAGACAATACTGTGGGTCCACCTCTATGTTAGCTGTCAGACTCAGGCAAAAACTAGTAAAGTTAAGGGCCCTTGGGATATACCTAAAATAGACCTACTAGCATTTTCCAAAACAGAGACCCCAAATCTACAATATTCTTGCCTTTAGGTTCATGATTAGTAAACAATTTGTTCCACTTTATATAATAATTATTTTTCAGCCACAAGGCTCCAGATGATATCATGAGGCCAACCTGACTTTCCTGGGCAGATGACCCCACCAATGTGTCCTGGAGCCCTGCCTCCCCAGAACCCTGGCCCATTAGGGAAAGAGAAAGACAGGTTGGGAGTATGGATCGACCTGCCAATGCCAATGTTCAGTGGGGAAGCAATTACAGAAAGCAGACCTTCCACCTTCTACACCCCATAATGATCCTGGGTCCATACTCCAGAGGGATAAAGAATAGGAAAGCTTTCAAGGGAGGGGATGGGATACCTAGTTCTTGTGGTGGGAAGTGTGTGGAATTGTACCCTTATTATCCTATGGTCTTATCAATATTTCCATTTTATAAATAAAATTTCTTAAAAAAGGAACATCATTATAATAACAAAATAAGAACTTTAAAATTATTTAATGGATATAAATGTAGTAGTCCCCTCCCTAGCTGACAAAAAACAAAAAAGAACAATAGATTATTGATTGCACAAGCGTGAGAAATCTTTTATCACTATTCTCTGGGAGAAAGTGAGGAAATATTACTTTAGTAGATAGGAAACAGGTGTGGTGGTCCACCTGGTTAAGCACATATTCACTGATGTTTCAAGGTAAAGGCCACATTCAGTTCTAAGAAAAGCCTTATGATCAAAAGCACCATCTCTTTGAGAGCATTTGTAATCTATGTTCTCACTCTCTCTGTCCTAGGGCACTCTAGCTTTGAGATTGTATTACAGAAGAAGCCATCTTCTCACACAATAAATTTCAAGATATGGCTGTTATATGAAGATAGGCAGAGAAAAGTAAACCGAAGAATTGAAGTGGAGATAAACTATACATGATTATGAAATTGTTCCTCTATTTCTTCTTGATTAATTCTTTTTTTTTGGCCTTCAGGGTTTTTCTGGGGCTTAGTGCCTGCACTATGAATCTAATGCTCCTAGAGGCTATTTTTTTTTCCTTTTGTTGTTCCTGTAGTTTTATCATTGTGATTGTTATTATTGTTGTTGCTGTTGTTGTTGCTGTCATTGTTGTTGGATAGGACAGAAATCGAGAAAGGAGGGGATTACAAAGAGGGGAAGAGAAAGATAGACACCTGCAGACATACTTCACCATTTGTGAAGCAACCTCCTGGCATGGTCATAGCAGCAACATTCATAATAGCTAAAACCTAGAAGCAACCCAGGTGACCAACAACAGAGGAGTTGCTGAGAAAGCTGTGGTATATATATATATGGACAGATATATATAGATAGATACTATGCAGCTATGAAGAACAATGAATCCACCTTCTCTGACCCATCTTGTATGAAGCTAGAAGGAATGATATTGAGTGAGCTAAGTCAGAAAGACAAAGACCAGTAGGGGATGATTCCACTCAAAACAGAAGATAAAAAAGAAGAACAGAAAGTAAAACAAAATCAGGAGCTGACTGAGTTTGGAGTAGGGCATCATAGTAATAACCCTGGGTGGAGGGTGAGGGTGTATGCTTAGCTTCACTGGGGAGTTGGGGAGGGTGGGGAGGGGGTACAGTCTTTTCATGGTGGGAATGGTGTTTATGTACACTCTAATTAACTTCTAGTGATATAAATCATAATTTAATTATTAGAAGAGGGGAAAATTGGCTGAATGTCTCAAAAATTTTAATGCACAGACCACAGGCTGAGTCTTTGAAATGTTGACTCTCCTAAAAGCTTAGACCACGAGAGCAGAAGCAACAGGTGGCATTACTTTATAAAATACAGACATATATAAATAACATCAAAGGACAAATTATGGTGATATCAAATATGATACAGAAAATCCTAACAAAGGGATTTTCAAAGTCAAACCAATTGCCAAATAATTTGATTATAGCAATAACTATCTATTGCCTGCTTAAACACTAAGATAGCAGAAACCTCCTCTTTCATATAAAGCCCAAATTTCCCTTAGTACTGGAAACTCTAGGGTGGGGCTCACTTTCCTACCTGCTTCTCTCAACATACCAACTGAAACTGCATCTGCTGATCCCAACCTATTCAATACAATGAGTACCAACTAGGCATACTTAACTTCAGAATGTGCCCAGAGACTTCAGGCATGGAATGTCAAAACTTCAGCCTCATTACTTGGGTGAGAATTTTCCTTTCTCATAGGACTCCTTAATTCCATTTTAGGTGATTCACTTCTTAACAAAGCCTCAAAACCTAGAGATAGACCAGGGCCCATGAGATAGGGCAGATGTACACATGTATCCATAAATTAAGGCAAAATATATACCTTAAAGTAAAAGTGCACAATAGTTTGCAGTGAGTCAATAAATGCAGCAAGCAAGTAGAAAGACCTGAAAAGACACCATAAAGGACTTAATGAAATAATTACTACTTAGACCTAGATACCCTCCCCACCTTCTTCCTATTACACTTCCCTCAGTCACACCAAAGTTAACCTTATCAAAGTAAGGACTACAAAAGCTGAATAACAGCCAGGGACTGGAATACTTTAATGATGACTCTTTAGTCATTATCAAGCCACCCCATCAGCTGGGGCCCTAGTCGAGGAGTCTTGGGTTTCCCACACAAACACAATGGGTCCCCATAGGACCTTACCCTCATTGTGGATCAATAATGGTAGAAAATGTTCTATCCTCAGAAGGGGGTTGGATAACATATTATATCTACCACCTGAAGAAAATGGGTCATGAAATTGGTGTTTGGAATGTTCCTACTGATGACCACAGAATGCAAGTTCAGACCTACCGGGATGTAGAGGTTATATACGTTCTTATGCTGAATATGGGCCCCGTATCAGATTGATGTGGTTTTAGTCAACAATAGGTATACACTTTTCCCATATTTGGGAGCTAGTCTCTTCCCTGATCCAGCTTTCCAGCCCTTTTTCCAGCCATGACAATATCTCCCCAGACAATAATTTGGGTCCACCTGCATATCAGATGTCAGGCTCAGGCAAAAACTAATAGTCATGGGCCATTTGGAATATACCTAAAAGAGACCTACTAGCTATTTCCAAATTGATGACCCCAAATATTCATCTGCAATATTCCAGCCTTTAGGTTCATGATTAGTCAACAATTTGTTTGGCTTTATATATTAACTCTTTTTAAGCCAACAGGTTCCAGATACTACCATGATACCAACCAGACTTCCTTGGACAGATGACCCCACCAATGTGTCCTGGAGTTCCACTTCCTCAGAGCCCTGCCCTACTAGGGAAAGAGAGACTGGCTGGGAGTATGGATCAACCTGTCAATGCCCACAATCAGTGAGGAAGCAATTACAGAAGCCAGGCCTTTCACCTTCTGCACCCTGTAATGACCCTGATTCCATCCTCCCAGAGGGATAAAGAATAGGAAAACTATCAGGAGAGGGGATGGAATACAGAGCTCTGGTAATGGGAATTATTCTTATTCTATAGTCTTGTCAGTGTTTCGATTTAATAAATAAGTACATTAAAATAATAATAATTAAAAGATACATATAGCCCTACAAGTGTTATAGCTGCAGCTCGGTGCCTGTTTGCCTCGACCACTTTTTAAAAATATCTTTTCCATAGAGTTGAGGAAAATAGAGAGAGAGAGAGAGAGAGATCTGATTTGGGAGTCAGGTGGTAGGGCAGCGTGTTAAGCGCACATGGTGCAAAGCGCAAGGACTGGCCTAAGGATCCCGGTTTTAGCCTCTGGCTCCCCACCTGCAGGGGAGTCACTTCACAGGTGGTGAAGCAGGTCTGCAGCTGTCTCTCTTTCTCTCCCTCTCTCTGTCTTCCCCTCCTCTATTCATATCTCTCCTATCCAACAATGATGACATCAATAACAACAATTAACTACAATAAAAAAAAGCCAAGAGCACAAAAGGAATAAATAAATATAAAAAAGAGAGAAAAAGAAATACCTGATCTGTACTATTATTTGTTAGTTATTTCTTTTTTATTTTTAAAGAATTCTTTATTTTTATTGATGTAGTTATTATTGTTGTTATTGATGTCATTGTTGTTGGATAGGGCAGAGAGAAATGAAGAGAGAAGGGGAAAACAGAGAGGGGGCGATAAAGATACCTGTAGACTTGCTTCACCACTTGTGAAGCAACCCCCCTTCAGGTGGGGAGCTGGGGGCTCCAACCGGGATCCTTACACCCGTCCTTGTGCTTTGTGCCACCTGCGCTTAACCCGCTGTGCTACGGCCCAACTCTCTAGTCAGTTATTTCAACCTGGTGTCAAGGCATGAAATTGTTCATCTGCATTTCCCTATGATTGTTCTATTTTAGATTACACTAAATACTTGTCATTTGTACTGCTTAATTCATATGTTCCCCTATTTTTCTACTTGAATTTCTTTAGCTTCATCTCTAGTATGTATCTTATTTTTAGTCAATGTGTGATTTTATTTGATAGCTAATGCCATTACCTATAGAATAAAATACAGATTATTTAGTACTGAAAAAAGAAATAACTAGAAAGAGACCTGAAGCACTGCTCTACTGTTGGTGATGTTTCTCTGTAGGTATGGAGCAGGGACTTGAAACTGGGATCTCCTACTTAATAATATGTGTATTCTACCCATTGAGTCCCCAATGTAATCTTCCTCTCCCTTTTTCTCATTTATATTCTATTTTATTTGCTAGGATAGAAATTGAGAGGAAAGAGGGATAGAGAGACCTGCAGCACTACTTCACTGCTTATAAAGCTTGCCCCTGCCAATGTTGACCTGGGGGTTGAACTTGGTTCCTTGTACATTGTTAACATGTGCACTTAACCAGATGTGCTACTTTCCCCCTCCAACATAATCTTATGAACAGTCTTCTGTATGGAGAAGACCCAGTGCTGGGGTGTTAAGATGTATATAATGATGCTTCATGTTAAATTATGTACTACTCCAGCCTTTAGGTTCATGATTAGTCAACAATGTGTTTGGCTTTGTATGTTAACTCTTTTTTTTCAGCCACCAGGTTCCAGATGCTACTGTGATGCCAACCAGACTCCCTTGTGCAGACAACCCCACCATGTGTCCTGGAGCCCCACTTCCCCAGAGCCTTGCCTCATTAGGGAAAGAGAGAGACAGGCTGGGAGTACAGATCGACCTGTCAATGCCCATGTTCAATGGGAAAGCAATTACAGAAGCCAGACCTTCCACCTCCTGCACCCCATAATGTCCATTGGTCCATACTCCCAGAGGGATAAAGAATACAAAAATTATCGGGAGGAGATGGGATACAGAGTTCTGGTAGTGGGAACTGTGTGGAGTTGTACCCCTCTTATCCTATGGTTTTTGTCCGTGTTTCCCCGTTACAAATAAAAATTTCAAAAAAATATACCTATGTTAAATTAAAATAAAAAGTATTTTGTTTCTAAGTTTATCAGTGTAGATATAATCTGAGTACATGCAAATCCAGCAATCATTCAGTAAAAATATTTCTAACAATAAAGGTAATTTTCAAATATACAATTTCCTATAAATCGCTTTCCATTTGTGTAATACCTAAATATGGAATGATGTGATTGAGTATAACAAAATAGAAACTTTTGAAAATCTATCCTTAGTTACCCAAATCATAATACAAGTGGACAAAAAATATATTATTCATAATGGACATGCTTTCTTTAAGTAAATGTCCATTGATTTCTTTCTTAAAACTGAGTTATGTACTCAGCGTCAATATTACTTAGTATGAGCACTGGCCAGTGAGTGCAATCCCATCAATTCAAAATGTTTTGGCTGTTTGTGTTTACAGACTTCTCCTAATCATTACTCCTTTGCAGCAACAAAATGGCAAGAGGAAAACAGAACAACATAAAAGGATATATATTTGATGCAAAAATATCTCAGCCTGTTAATCCTGTTAGCCCCAAGCAAGAAATCAGTGGGTTGAGGTTGGTTGGGGGATTAACTATTGTATAAGAAAATGTGTTTCTGGGAGGCTAGTGATAGATACAAATCAGCCTGAGGCAGTGTTTTTAAAAAATTTAACAAACCAACAACAAAAGCAAAATAGACCTGCATTTTCTATTTCCCCACATAGCTCACCCACTTAGCCTATGTCAACCATTAAATAAATAAATAAATAAATAAATAAATAAATAAAATCTTATTAAACAAGGAAAACTGGAAGAGGTTAACAATCTCACAACAACTATTAACCCTCGTTACATTACTTTTATCTAAATCCTTTTTTTTTAAAGCAGACACTGAGCTGATACAGAAATACAATGATATTAGAGAAAATAATATTTATCACAGTGTAATCCTTTGCAAACAGGTCACAAGTGAACAATGACAATTTTCTTTAAAATGAGACAGCACAATTAACTTTTTAAAAAAGGATTTATCTTATCACATATGAGATCATCACATGACAGAGAAAGAGAGAGAGAGAGAGAGAGAATTCAAAGCTCTACTCTACTACATGTCTTGCCTGGGGTGGATTCAGGAGACTCATATGTAAGCCCTGCACTCCATCAGCTGAACTATCCCCTTAAGCCTCACACATATTCTCTTTTATGTTGCTTATAACACTAACTTTGTTTCCCTATCTCTCCAGAGAGTGAGTGGTGCTCATGTGAGATCATAACAAAACCTTCTGAAAAGATCTCATAGATGTGCTGCATCTTCTGTGTGATGATCAAAAGCTAGTAAGAATACGAGGGGCCAGGTGGTGGCACACCTGGTTGAGTGCACGTTACAGTGTGCAAGGACTTGAGTTCAAGCCCCTGCCCCCCCACCTGCAGGGGGGAAAGCTTCACAAGTGGTGAAGCAGGGCTGCAGGTATCTTTGTCTCTCTTCCTCTCTATCACCCCCTTCCCTCTCAATTTCTGGCTATCTCTATCCAAATAAGTAAGTAAAGATAAATTTTTAAAAAGAATTAAAAATGCAGTTTAGGCCATAATTATTCTTGACTTAACAAGTGCACATATACTTGCCATCTTCATGAAATATATTAAAGTCAAAGCAGGAACATTACATTAGAAGAGCTGTTACTTGTGTGTCCCAGGGGCTCTCACAGTAGAGCCCAGTGTTATAAATAAGACAGGTAATGACAGGAAACTTGCTTGAATTTGTACAGACATTAAGTCTAGCAGGATCACCAACTACATTCCAAGAACCTTTTGAAAGCTTGATTAGGGTGTGGGACAGACAGTATGTTGACTGCATTTCTATGACTTTTGACTTTTGGCTAAGAAAGAGGTATTTTACATTTTGCTCAAGAAAAAAAAAAGAAAAATCTTTTAAAACTACAGCTTGCACTATACAGTACAAGAAAAGGGATTAGTATAACCATGCAATTGTTTCAGATTCTGTTCCAATCACACTAGAAGTATGATGTGAGACGCTAACAAGTTGCCTGCCACAAAGACTTCCCCGGTTTCTCCTCCAGTCTACCCACTGTCAGGCATGGTCTCTCTTGGTAAAACATAATTTTGGAGAAAACAAACAAAGATGAACAAAGGAATAATTCTGAAGGCTAATGTATACTGGACAGTTCATTCTTAAGTGCTGTATATTCAAGAAGGCATTTCCAGTGAGAAATGGCTGTAACGGTAATAAATGTCTTCATTTGATCAATAAGAAATTTTATTTCCTCTGATTGGCGTCTAACAGCAGGCAATTCCTGATACTTGTGGGCTAATGAATTTGCGCGGAGACAGGAATGAATTCTTCATTTCATCAATGCCATTAAAGCATTCAGCGAGTTTATATAGAATCACTTAATAAATGTCAATTTCAAAATATCTCTCTTTTGTAGCTTTAATATATAATGCCCTACGTAAAAGCATATTTTCATGAAGTGCTACAGATCCCTTTGTCTTATTTTTTTTCCTCATTTAAGCATTTGGCTTTTTGTCATAAGTTATAAAAATTTTTGTTTACTGTACTATTTGCTAGGCTATCTGTTTCTTTTCTGTTTCATTAATTCTGCTAATTTATCAATTAATTTTAAAAATGGCATTTACTCCTTTTCACTACTCTCCTGATAAGAGCTTTCTCATGAAACTGATATATTGGCTGGCTGCGTTAAAAGGTGTTTTCAGTGATGTTAAGGTGTTCTGTGTAATGGATGTTGGTTCAGAATCAAGGGGACACTAGCAACAAGTTGGCAGCATGTGAAAGCCACTCTACCTCTGCTAACTAGCACGGAATTTTCAGAGGCAAAGATAGGGAGATGAATAGAATGGTTTAGATAACATAAGACAGCTTCTCTTCCACTATGTGAAGGATAATTACTCAGTGGGATTTAGTTGGACAGAAGCCATGTGCTCTTGACGAGGCCTGCTTTCTTGCAGGGATAAGACTGCCAAGCTGGATAATAAAACAGAAAGTTGCATTCTAACCTGGAATGCTGTGTAGTGATGACAGAGAAATTGGAACTTTACAAATGTTTTTTTAACAAAGGAGTTAAAACTAACGATAGGGAAAACAGGTAGAAATGCAGGTACTGGTATCAGAAGAGATCAAACACAATAAATATTGTAGTGGTAGAGAGTACACAGCTATGTGCATATTTGAGTCTTATCAACAAAAGTTCTCAAATGTATGATGAACGGAAGGATGGCAAAAGACACAACGAAGTAGAATTCCACCTAAAACAGTTGTCAGATGTTTTTCTTAGACTGAAAAAGGAGAGGTGCAGATATGGAAACAAACTACAATGAACCAGTAAAAGACCTCAGAATTAAGACTCGGTTATGTTGTGAAAAGAGTCATTCATTTAACAATTAAATGTTACAATCAACCCTTACTCACTGTTTTTTTTTCAGAATTTAACAGGTAATAATTTTTTCCATAGCTCATGATATGTTAAGGTTTCCATGTTGATCTATTTATTTGAATTATGATTCTTTTTTTTTCGTACAAAATGGGAGATCTTTATATGCGACACATCATACAAAAGGTTAGTAACCAAAATATAATGAGCTCTTCACCAGCAACAAAAAAGTTAACCCCACACCTATGGACATCTAATCTTTGATAAGGGGGCCCAAAAGATTAAATGGAAAAAGGAGTCTCTCTTCAATAAACGGTGCTGGGAAAACTGGGTTGTAACATGCAGAAGAATGAAATTGAACCACTTTATCTAACCAGAAACAAAAATCAACTCCAAATGGATCAAAGACCTAGATGTCAGACCAGAAACAATCAAATACTTAGAGGAAAACATTGGTAAAACAGTTTCCCACCTACACCTCAAGGATATCTTTGATGAATCAAACCCAATTGCAAGGAAGACTAAAGCAGAAACAAACCAATGGGACTACATCAAATTGAAAAGCTTCTGCACAGCCAAATAAACTATTAAACAAACAGAGAGATCCCTCACAGAATGGGAGAAGATCTTCACATGCCATATATTAGACAAGAAACTAATCACCCAAATATATAAAGAGCTCAGCAAACTTAGCACCAAAAAAGCAAATGACCTCATCCAAAAATGGGCAGAGGATATGAACAAAACATTCACCTCAGAGGAGATCCAAAAGGCTAACAAACATATGAAAAACTGCTCTAGGTCACTGATTGTCAGAGAAATGCAAATTAAGACAACACTAAGATACCACCTCACTCCTGTAAGAATGGCATACATCAAAAAGGACAGCAGCAACAAATGCTGGAGAGGTTGTAGGGACAGAGGAACCCTTTTACATTGCTGGTGGGAATGTAAATTGGTACAGCCTCTGTGGAGAGCAGTCTGTAAAACTCTCAGAAGGTTAGACATGGACCTTCCATATGATCCAGTAATTCCTCTCCTGGGGTTATACCCCAAGGACTCCATAACACCCAACCAAAAAGGGGTGTGTACTCCTATGTTCATAGCAGCACAATTCATAATAGCTAAAACCTGGAAGCAACCCAGGTGCCCAACAACAACAACAGATGAGTGGCTGAGAAAGCTGTGGTATATATACACAATGGAATACTATGCAGCTATCAAGAACAATGAACCCACCTTCTCTGACCCATCTTGGAAAGAGCTAGAATGAATATGTTAAGTGAGCTAAGTCAGAAAAATAAAGATGAGTATGGGATGATCCCAATCATCAACAGAAGTTGACTAAGAAGATCTGAAAGGGAAACTAAAATCAGGACCTGACCAAATTGTAAGTAGGGCACCAAAGTAAAAACCCTGTGGTGAGGGGTAGACATGCAGCTTCCTGGGCCAGTGGGGGGTGGGAGTGGGTGGGAGGGATGGGTCATAATCTTTTGGTGGTGGGAATGGTGTTTATGTACACTCCTAGCAAAATGTGGACATATAAATCACTAGTTAATTAATTTGAGAGGGGGAAAATCAATTGTATGTCTCAAAGTTTTTCAAAACACAAACTGAATCTTTTTAATATATTGGCTGTGTATTTGATATGCGGACTGTCTCAAAAGCCTAGACCAAGTAGATAAGAAGCATCCAATAGCACAGCTATATACAAGATACTGGGTACTGTACAGCAAACCCTAACAAAAGGACTTTTCAAAGTTAACCCAATTACCAAATAATGTGATGATAACATTAACTATCGATTGTCTTTTTGAACCCTAAGACAGCAGGAACCTCACATCTCCACTTCTTCTACTTCTAGCGTTTGCCCTTCTTCCGTAGCCAGTCAACAGCGTCAGGTTGAGCCTGATGTAAAGTTTCGAGACCTCCTTTGAATCTGGAGAGGTGGCAGTCGTTGACTATGTGGGTCATAGTCTGTCTGTAGCCGCAGGGGCAGTTCGGGTCATCTCTGGCTACCCAGCGGTGGAACATAGCGGTGCACCAACCATGGCCTGTTCGATAGCGATTGAGGAGGGCCCAATCATAACGTGCTAGGTCAAAGCCGGGTTGACGCTTGCAGGGGTCTGTGATGAGGTGTTTGTTCTTTACCTCAGCTGACTGCCAACTCTGTTTCCAAGAGTCTGGAACAGAGAAGTTCAGTGTAGGCGTAGGAGACCAGATTGGATGACGAGACGTCAAGCGTTGGACAGGGTGGATAAAGATATCCACATATATTGGCAGGTCCGGTCGAGCGTAGACGTGGGAAATGAACTTAGATGATGCCGCATCCCGAAGAATATCTGGCGGGGCGATGTTGCTAAGAACTGGCAGCCATGGAACCGGGGTAGAACGGATGGTTCCAGAAATTATCCTCATGGATAATCTCCACTATAGAGCCCCTACTTTTCCCAGTCCTGGAACCCTTGGAGAGGGCCCACTTTCCCATATGCCTCTCTCAATCCATATCAAATAATATTGCATCCGCCGATCACAACCTAACCAACGCAATGTTTGCCACCTCAACATGCTTCACTTCAGTCTGTGTCCAGAGACTTCACAAGTGGAATGACAACCCTTCAGCTTCATTACTCGGGTGAGACCTTTCCTTTCATAGTATACTCTAATTCCATGCCAGGTGGTTCACTTTCTAACAAATTCCCAAAACCTAGATATACACCAGTTTCTATGAGAGAGAGCATATCTTCACACGTATCCATAAACTACTGCAAAATATATACATGAAAGCAGAAGTACACTAGAGTTTGCAGTGAGTACCTCCCTAACACATCCTCTCCACTATTCCAAGATTGGGTCCATGATTGCTCAACAATTTGTTTGGCTTCGTATGTTAACTCTCTTTTCAGTCACCAGGTTCCAGATGCCTTCAGGATGCTGGCCAGGCTTCCCTGGATTGAAGACCCCACCAATGTGTCCTGGAGCTCAGCTTCCCCAGAGACACACCCTACTAGGGAAGGAGAGAGGCAGACTGGGAGTATGGACCGACCAGTCAACGCCCATGTTCAGCGGGGAAGAAATTACAGAAGCCAGACCTTCTACCTTCTGCAACCCTCAATGACCCTGGGTCCATGCTCCCAGAGGGATGGCGAATGGGAAAGCTATCAGGGGAGGGGGTGGGATATGGAGATTGGGTGGTGGGAATTGTGTAGAGTTGTACTCCTCCTACCCTATGGTTTTGTTAATTAATCCTTTCTTAAATAAAAAAAAATTACCCTATGGGGTAACTATGAACAGAATATTCAAAATATATGCAAAGAGGAGATACAAAAGGCCAACAGATAAAAAAAAAAATGCCCCAAGTCATTGATTGTCAGAAAAATGCAAATAAAGACAACAATGAGATACGACTTCACTTCTGTTAGAATGAAAGTCTATTTTAACACTTCACTGTTTTCACAACTTACTAAATCACTCCACTTGTCAGGTAATCAATAATTCTCTTTTTTTCTTTTTTCTTTTTTTTAATTTAAGAAAGGAGACATTAACAAAACCATAGGATAAGAGGGGTACAGTTCCACACAATTCCCACCACTTGAATTATTATTCTAAGACCACTTGTGCTCCTTTGCTCTGGAAAGACTTTTTCAGGCAGAAGTAGGAGGAGACTGAAAAAGGGAAGGGAAAAGGGTAAGGAAGAGGGAGTGCTGTGGGGGGCTGGATGTTTCAACACAGGCTGTACACATGGCAAGTAAAATGCCTTATTGGATAATCTATTTCACTGGCTATTAAGATTTTCAGAAACATGGGATATAGTACAGGAAATTTACAATTGGAAAGACTGGATTTAGTGGAATTTACAAGGCAAGTTTGCAAACTCCTGTGACTATTAGAATTAAAGACTAAAGACAGAAAACTAGTTGGGTTTGAAGACAAACACAAAGTAGCTAAGCTATCTCTTCAGAACATCTTCCAAATTCTGGCTAACCTTCCCTATTGGCATAAATATGATTATTTGTATTTAACTCTAACTCCTCACAAGGCTATTTCAATAATAGGGATTTATCAGAATAACTACTAGCTGAATAAAATTTTCTTATATTTCATTTGATTAGTACCCAAATAGCTGCAATGACATCAGTCTGTGACATTTAAAATTTTAGTTTCAGTGATATACATATAACTTTAATAATTCTGTGTTTCTTAAATTCTGTAATAATTCCCTAAATACTAATGAATTCAAGATCTGGAATTCAAGTGTCCAGATGCTTTTATTATTATTTTCAGTGCATGCAGACAGATGGGGAAACTATATTTATAACAAATAAGAATGGGAGCATGAGTGAGAGTGTGAAACAGGAGAAGATACACAAAAAATCACCATGAGAAACAATGAGAGTATGGGGAGAGAGGATGATGTAGAACAAGTACTAGAAAATCAGACTTCAAAAGCTGATAAGAAAAGTCAAAGGATATTTTAGAATAGACAGTTATAATGACTTTTTAAAAGCTTAAGACATAGGAAAGACACGTGAGACTACTTGAATTAAGAAATGGTGTTATACCTCTCTCTACCTCCCATTTCAGTAAAAGTAGTTTAAAAGATGAATAAATAATATAAGGTGGTGAAGGTGCGCAGAGAAGACTACTTCAAGCTACGCACAGAACTTGCTGACAGTTCTGGAATGCAGATTGCTTTGAGTTGAGGTCAACTCAGGTCCTGGAGGCTAAGGAGAAGCTCTTGCCCATTCTGTAATAGAGGAAGCAATCACTATTTCAACTACCTACCATAATGAAAATTTGGGCAGTATCAATAGTAGGACTCTCCATAGAAAACTCTGAGAGAACAACTTTATTTGCAGAGTAAAAAGCATCCCTCCTCATCATGTAAAGTCCCATTGTCCTCCCCTTTGTGCTCTAAAGCCTTTCTTACTTACTTCAGGATTTAAACCTTCTTTTTAGCTGAGATCAGAACCCTCATAATCCATGTAGAATCTAAACTAGTCTTATGTTATTATAATTATTCAGCCCCTGTCAGAGAAGAATCCAGAAGGGTGGGATCATCTTTCCTGTGCACAAACAACAGAAAAGTCAGGTAATTTAGAAATGTCTGAACTGTGTGTTTCATGATTCTAAAATAACATATGATCTGAACAAAAGTTCAGCTGACAGAAAAGGACAAATACACAGAATAATAGCAACCTTATCCTGTGATATATATTTAAAATTGCAGTTACACTTGAATAGGAATCATATATCACTTACACTTTTTACATAAACATATATAACCTCAAACACTGCTTTTAAAATGTTTATATGCATGAGAGTGGTGACTCAGTGGGAAGGGAATAGAGCTTTCATGCAGGAGGACTTGAGGACTTGAATTTGTCCATGCCATGGGCTCACTGTCTCATTAAATAAATGCATTAATTAAATAAAACAATAAATAATCTTTTAGGGAATTTAAAATGACTGGGAGTATAGATCAAGGTTGTGTCCTGGACCCTCGCATCTCCAGACCTCTGTTCCACTAGTGAAAGACAGAAACAGGCTAGGGGTATGGATTGACCTGGCAATGCCCATGCTCAGTGGAGAAGTAGCTACAGAAGCTAGAACTCCTACCTTCTGTTCCTCATAAACAACCTTGATCCATACGCCCAGCAGGGGAGAAGTGATAGGAATTAAATAAGAGGACTCTGCACTCCAGCTCCATCAGCACCCAGAGAGCGAGAGAAGGAAAAGAAGAGGGACATATGGAGGTAGCTATGATACTGAGTGACTTAGGGGGGAAGAGAGGATTGAATTTGAAAAAGAAGGGGCAACTATGTATAAATGTGGGCAGATAATTGTACAGAAGATGTTTGGCCTATGTCTACAACTTTAAGGGAATGCAGTGGGGAGACTGCAGGTTCAGAGCTCTGGTGGTAGGAATGTTGTGGATTCAAACCCCTGTCCACATGTAATTCTTTAATATAAAAATTAAAAAAATTAAAACAAAGAGAAAGAAAATAGTAGACCATGTTAAGACCATTAAAGTGTATGCAAGACTTGTGTTCTCAGAAAGCAAGAATGGCTAGAAAACCCTCTTTAAGTTCTAGGAAGTGACTGTAACTCTGGTGTCCTTATATAATATGAAGTAAGACTTGTTCCCAGAGACTTTTGAAACTCTGTTGACACCCTGCTTCATCAACTCCAGGTATTTATGCCTTTTATCCTGTAATAACATCAGTGAATTTCAGTGATCTGAAATTGTCTTGTCTTTCATAAACATCAAAAACACTGTTTCGATTTTGGAAACATGGGTTGGGACAGTGCCCAGACTTATCCTAGACAGTGTTTGGGAACTCAGGAAAAAGGTACAAAAGGGCAGTATTTTTTCTATTTGGGTGTGAGATTGTTCCTTATATTATCTATTATTTCACAAAATTATTTTATTATAGAAATGTATTTTTCCTGGTGTCTTAAAGACTGCTATTAGAAAACCAAAGACTCCTGGGCATAATAAAATGCTGAGATGTAATGAAATTAGACACTTAAGCAAACAGCAGTACCACATTTTACATTCACATAGTTAAGATAAATAGTAACTCAGGTTTTATGAAAATATTTTAATAGTAATGCACACAGCATTTATAATCTTGCAATACCCAAGAAATATATCACACAATGAAAACACTGAAAGTCAATCCCTATATATATTTCAGATTCCAGTTATAGGCATCTACTTTGGAACATTCTTCCATGTGGATCATAAAGTTAGGAAACATGACATTTTTTGCCTATTCAGTTCTGTTATTATGTGAGCAGAGTGCAGGGTCCTGCATTTTATTATGTTTCCCTTTTATTTTATGCCACTGGGTTAATAGTCTAGAATCACTACTTTTAGTATCTAGGATATCTTGCAAATGTAAATGCTTTTCAATCGTATTTTGTGAAGTGGAATGGACTGTTTTGCTTATTATTCATCTTTGTAATTGTCTTCAGGTTTTGAAGGGTTTTTGAAACATTTTAAATCTAATTCTTAGCCTAGCTCAAATTTTATGAACTGATAAAATGGAAACATTGTGGTTTGCATTGTGTGGAAGATTTACTTGTTCTTAAAATAAATCAAAATATTTACGTTCTTGTAAATTGAATAGAGAAGCCAGACTGGGTCTCATAATATAAATTATTCTGCTAGAAACATGGGCCAGAATCTCTTTTAAGTAGAATTCTGATTGGCTAATGAACACATTGAAGTTGGAGAAAAACTGATAAGTCAATTACATTGCTCAAAGAATCTTTATTCATACATGGTGCTAGAAGAAGAATCTAGTCCATTCTAACCTGTTTGCTTCCTTACCTGCTGCAAACCTATAGTTCTATTGTCTGTTTGCTACTGTGGTTGGTTCAGTCTCTGTTTTTCTGTTTTCTTCGATTTTTGTTGAATCATGTCCTTCAGTAATGCATTGACAAGGATGTGTTTATTATTAAAATATCTCTGGAGATAGACATCTATCCACTAGATATTAGGGTTATAAAACACAACTTTGATGAGTAGAGTGCTATATTAGGAATAATTTTCCTCTAGAATTCTGAAGATAATTACCACTGAATTATCAATCCCAGTTTTGCTACTTAGAAATTCAAAATCACTTTGATATGTGATTTTCAATTCAGTTTTCTACCGCATGTTTATCTTTTTTTTTCCTTTCCCAATGCACTTAATATAAGTGGACTTCCTTCAGATGGGTATGCTTTCTTATAGTATAATTTCAAGTATTTTAACCTCAATGTTCAAATACTTTTTAAAAAGGTTTATTTATTTTTATGAGACACCAATCTGTCATATGTAGTTACAGGGATTGAGTTCAATACCTCAAGTGCCCAAGTCTATACTATATTTGGTGAATAGCCTTTCTGGCCTGGAAACTCATAATTTTTAGCTCAGAAAATCTTAATTAAAACATTTCACCATTGTTTTTCTTCTCTTTTTCTTCTTAAAAATATTTACTTATTGGTATTTATATATTTCCCCATATTTGGGAGCTACTCTCTGCCCTGATCTAGCTTTCTAGTCCTGTTCACAATTCTATAACTATCTTCCCAGACAATACTTTCAGCCCACCTGCCTGTTAGCTGTCGGGCTCAGACAAAGGAGTGAAGTTATGGGTCCCTTGGAATATACCTAAAATAGAATTCCTAGTTACTTCCAACATGAAGACCCCAAATCTCATCTGCTATATCTTTACCTTTAGGTTCCTGATTATTAGACACTTTACATCTTAATGCTTTTCAGCCACCAATTGCAGATGCTACCATGACCAACCTGACTTCCCTGAGCAGATGACCTCACCTTACCAATGTGTCCTGGAACCCCACTTCTGTAAAGCCCTACAAGGGAAAGATAGAAATAGGCTGGGGTATGGATTGACCTGTCAATGCCTATGTCCAGCAGAGAAGCAATTACAGAAGCCATATCTCCCATTTCCTATACCCCATAAAGATCTCTGGTCCATACTTCCAGAGGGATAATAAATAGGGATCCTTACAATAGAGGAGATGGAATATGGAACTCTGTTGTTGGTAATTATATGGAATTGTACCCCTCTTAACCCTCAATCTTGTCAATCTTCATGAAATCACTAATAAAATATATTTACTTATTTGAGAAGCAGGAACCAGAGTTCTGGCATGTACAGTGCTGAGACTCAACCTTGAACCTCATACATTCAAGCCTGGTGCCCTGTCACTTTGCAACCAGACTTCATTTTTTTTAATCATGTATTATTTGAATGAGACAGCCAGAAATTTAGAGGGAATAATAAGGGGTGACAGAGAGGAAGAGAGACAGAGAAACACTTGCAGCACTACTTCACCACTCGCAGTTTTCCCCTTGCAGGTGGGACCTGGAGGCTCAAACCCAGGTCCTTGAGCATTGTACCATGTGTGGTCAACCAGGTGTGCCGTCACCCCTACTCAACTCCCAGACTGCATTTCATTTTCTTTGTTGCTAAATCTTCAAGTATATTTTATTTTATTTTTGCCTCTAGGGTTATTGCTCAGGCTCTGTGCCTGCACTACAAATCCACTGCTCCCGGTGGCCATTTTTCCACTTTTACTGGATAGGAAAGTGAAATTGAAAAAGAAAAGGGAAGGAGAAAAAAGAGAGAGGGCATAGAGAGAGAGAGAGAGAGAGAGAGAGAAACCTGTAGACCTGCTTACTTCTCTGCTTGTGAATCATGAAGCAACCCCTCCTCCCAACCACCACTGGTGGGGATCTGGGGCCTTGGACTGGGTTCCTTGCGTGGGTCCTTGAATTTTATACTATGTATGCTTTACTTGCATGCTACAGCCCAGCCCACACTTTTTAAAAATATTTTTTAAGGATTTGTACATTTAAGATTCAGGAAGATAGTTCATTTTAACAGTGTGCCTGCTTTGCTACGTATATGATCTAGGTTCGAGTCTGGTACCACCATACTGGAGGAAGTGGTGCTGCTGTGATAATCTTTTCCTCTGTCTGCCATCTAAGTGTCTATTAAGTCAAGTTGGAGCAGTGTTGACAAATGTAATTGTTATACATTATTTATCTTACCTACTTGGCACTTATAAAATTTCACTGCCCCGGGACAATTTTCATCAGATAGACAAAGAGAAACAGAGAGACAAAGAGACAACACAGCACTGAAGCTTTACCTGCTGCAAACCTATAGTTCTACACTATCCATAACAAAGAGGTGCCTTCCCAGGTGAACTGCTCTTTTTATGACCCTATATTAGGAAGGGTACACACTGTCAACATGATTAGTAAGTAATGACTGAGACATTAATGACTTGGCAGACACAGTGTGTGCTAACATTCTAAACTAGACAGCCAATATCATTCTAATTCCTTTCTATATTGTGCTCCTTGAAGAAAAACTACAATAAGCAACTCACACTTCAGGAGTGGGGAGTTTATGCTCTGCCTCCTGGAAGGCATAGTATCTACAGAGACTATTCTGGGAGGGATGTTTATTCTTCCCACATTCATCTGTTTGTTCAACCTCATTTGTATCTGCATGAATTCAATAGATACTTTATGATGCCCCTCCTTTATGAAAGGTCTTTCTTTTTGAGTTATTTGTGTTCTCTAGGAAGGAGTCAGGCTATATTCAGCATAAAGGGCAAAAATCTAGCTACCAATAACCTGAACTATCAAGGGTAAATTAGAACCAGTGGTTGGGGCTTTTAATACTTAATACGCAGATATGATAGACCTGCACTCTCAATTGTACTTAGTATCGTCTGGTTTACAGAAAATGTTTTGCTTTTTTCCAGAGAATGAGCCAAAATTGTTGAACTTTGTTTAGTTAAAAAATATCAGCTATGGAACTTGGAATTAAGCTCACTTTTAGACATAATTGAAACTATTTTCTTATCTTAGTTGCACCCCTAAAAGCAATAAAAAAAATCATGGTTATGCTCTTAATTCCAGTTGGATAAGATGCTGAACTTTTTTTTACAAAATAGCTTATGGGGAGAACTAGTTGCTTCTCAGATTTCCTTGTGACTGACTGTTTTAGGCTTTAGTGTTTTCATGTCTTCTAAATCAGTTTCATTCATCAATCTGCTTACAGCTTCCAAAATTGCTTCTGATATGCTCTCTTGTCTTGTTCCCTCCATCTTGTTTTCTATGTTTGTTTTTAGAGGAAAAAAAAAGTACCTTTGCAGCAAGCTTAGTAGAGTTTCCATGGAGCAAAATTGGATGTGTGTTCAACATACCATTGCTTCACAGGTTTGTTCAGGATTGCAGAGTTAGCTTCACGAGACAAGACAGACTGATGTGTTTATCTTTATACCCATCCCCACCCCATCTTCTTTCTCCCACATATATTCCCAACAACCATCGGAGTGAAATATTATTATTTTTTTAATATTTATTTATTCCCTTTTATTGCCCTTGTTCTTTTATTGTTGTGGTTATTGATGTCGTCCTTGTTGGGTAAGACAAAGAAAAATGGAGAAAGGAGGAGAAGACAGAAAGGGAGAAAGATAGACATCTGCAGACCTGCTTTACCACTTGTGAAGTGACTCCCCTGCATGTGGAGAACAGGGGGCTCAAACCAGGATTCTTAAACCCATCCTTGCACTTTGAGCCACCTGTGCTTAACCCACTGCACTACCGCCCAACTCCCAGGAGTCTTTATAGAGGAAAATAGGAAATAAAGTAAAAAAATCTAAATGGAATTTAAATTTTACCCTTTGCAGTACACTAAATCTTCACCCTACATTAATTTTAAAGTTTTTTGTTTTTGACATTTAAAATGGAAGTTTTTTTTTTAATGAGACCATGCAGATCAGTGATTTCCAATTGTTTAAATGCATAAAAGTTCCCTGACATGTCCTAAATGCATACGAGTTCCCTGACATGTCCTAAATGCATATTCTAATTCAGTTAGTCTACAATGGACTAAATTTATATTGGTACTAAGACCACAAGCTTCTATAACAGGTATTTGTAGTAATGGGCTATTATATAAAATGCCATTTTATATTTTACATTTATTTTAGAAGCATTATTTGCTTGACATTGTTGTCAAAACCAGAACATGAATAACAACAAGAACATTAGTCTCCTGGAGTAGAAAGGATTTAGGAACCCAAGTCATCTTTCCAGGTGAATAAAGATACAGGTGTAATGGGAGAATGTAAGCAGTTTAATATATATATTCCAGCTTCTCTGTGTATAGATATCTAATTTTTGACAAGGGTATCCACTGCATTAAATGGATCCAAGAGAGTCAACAAATGGTGTTGGATTGAAACTGATAAAATAATGAAACTACACCCTCACATTTTACCACAAACAAAAATAAACTCCAAATGGATCAAAGATTTGAATGTTAGACTACCAAATATCAAATAGAGAAAAACATTGACATAACTCTCTGATGTAAGCTTTCAAAACATCTTAGACAACTCAAGTAGAAGGAAGAGAAAACCAAAATGAAACCAATGGAACTACATCAAGCTGAAAAACTTCTGCACAACAAAAGGAACCACCATAAATGCAGAAAGATTTTCCTTCTATTTAATTATTTTTATTAGCACTAGAAGTTATCACTAGGGCTCAGTGCTTAAACAATGAATCTAATATTCCTGGCAGCCATTTATTTCTGTTCTTTCTTATAGAAACAGATAAATTGAGGCAGGATGAGAGATAAAGGAGAGAGAGAGAGATACACCTGCAACACTGAACACTGCTTAACCGCCTGTGAAATTTCACCTCCTGAAGGTGGGGACCAAACACTTGAACCAGGATCCTTATACATGATAATTCATACACTCTATTGGGTACAGCACTACCCAACCCATATCTATTTTTGTGCTGATGACCCAGAGCCACTTGTTCCTCCAACCTAGGGAACACCCCCCCCCCCCCCCAGTATACATTAGGATCCTACAATTCTTTCATCCCATCCCTTCCCCCCAGAGTTTTTTGCTTTGGTACAATATTCCACACCCAGTCCAAGTTTCATCTGATTTTTCCTTTACTGTCTTTTATTTTTTTCTTAAGTTCTATCTATGAGTTACATAAATTAGTATTGGTCCTTCTCTCTATGGTTTATTTCAGTCAGCATGATACCTTCAAGTTCTGGCCAAGATATTGCAAAGAAGATAGCCTCGTCATTTTAATGGCATATAGTACTCCATTGTGTATACACATTGTGTAACACAGCTTTCTTAGCCACTCTTCTGCCATGAGGCATCTGAGTTGCTTCAAGATGTGGGCTATTACAAGCTCTGATGCTAAGACTATACTTTCAGGGATCATTTCTATAGTTCGTTGCAAACTCTGATGCTATAAAAATGAATATACATAAGTCTCTTCAGAGAGGATTCTTTTTTTTTCCTGAGTATGTACTCAGGAAAAGGGTTGCTGGGCCATATGATAGGCCCATTTCTAGCATTCAGTGAATACCCATACTGTTTTCTACAGAGGGTAGACCAATTTACATTCCCACTAGCAATGTAGGAGAGTTCCTTTCCCTCTACAGCCTTTCCAATGGTTAGTATTTATTTCTTTTCTAATATATAACATTGTAACAGACATCAAGTGGTATCTCATTGCTGTCTTTATTTGCATTTCTCTGATAATCAGTTACTTTGAGCATTTCTTCATATGTCTGTTGGCCCTGTGAATCTCTTCTTTGGTGAAGATACTGTCCACATCACCTCTCCATTTTTAATGAGGTTATTTTGTTGTTGTTGCTAGGTTTGGTGATTACTTTATATATTTTGATTATTAACTTTATCGGCTGCTGTATGACATGTAAAGATATTTTCCCAATTTGTAGAAAATTTGAGTAAGATGCATTAAAATAGAATGTAATGTATCTGGTACACTAAATGACAAAGATATTAACACATCTAGAAAAATTTTGGAGGTCATGGTTTATGGAATAGAAAATAAAACCACCCCTGAACAAATACATGCTACACGTTCAAATATTTCAAGAACACAAGGTCTTAATCTATTAGGGCTTGGTTTTGTGCTCAGTAGAAGTAAAAGCAAAAAAAAAAAAAAAATGGTGGTAGTTGAGGAAAGAGAGGTAGAAAGCAAAGAGACAAAAAAAAATTAAATCTGTGCAGTTAAAAGTTGTGGAGTTCTGTATCTGGGAGACTAGCATTCTGGAGAGACTTATAAAAATTACAGGATCCCAGTAACATGCAGAAGTCAGGGATATGTAATTCTGATATGTCAACAGAATAGGACAGTCCCCAAAACAAGATTCATAGGCAAATCCAGCTAACGTATGAGTCAAGCAGACAAAAGCCCTCAACCTAGAACTGATATGAAGGCCGAGAGTCAGGAAGGTCATAACTTCTTCATGTATTTTTTATCCAAGTCATGTTTCATTTGTGTGTACTTTTCTCATTTTTGTACTCACTGACCTTTCTTCAGACCTTTACACCCAATAATAGTTGCTTACTGTAAAACTTATAGATAAAAACTGAAATAGTGCATTCTTGGCTCAGCATTGAAACCGCAGTCCGTAAAACATAAGAACTTCATGAACAAATATCAAGACCAACAAAAAGTTCTGAAATTTTTCTGACCTTTCCAGGAAATATAACCACAAACTGCATATATCACAAGCCACAAGGCTGTTTATCATTGAATCAGTTTCTTTTGGAGTATAGTGTATTTTTAAAGAAAGATTTACTTATTTATGAGGGAGAGAGTGAGAGAATCAGAGGATCACACCATTACATGCAATTTCTAGGACTGTACTTAGGACTTAATAAACAAAGCCATTGTGCCTCTTCAGGCCTCCAGTGATTCCAAGCCTTCCTCCATGTCTATTATTATTGTTGTTGTTGTTATTGCTCTTGTTATACCTAAATATTTCTGAGTAGTAGAATAGTTGTATGTCTTCCAAGGCTGTTTTATTATTTTTATTTGTGATTATAGTGAGTTACAGGATTGTAGGATTAAAGGGTATAGTATAGTTCACCACCTACCAATAAAGTTCTGTGTCCTCACTCTCCCACCTCCCAAGGATAAAAACTAGTTTTCCCTAGTCTTCAAAAATGCTTTTTTTTCCCTCCTGGTTTTATTTTATTTTATTTTTCTTTTCTGTGAATTTATGCAAGTTCCACACCCACTGTCAAATTTTTGTGACCCACCCTCCCAAAGATAGCCACCATAGTTCTTAGAGAGTTTGTTTACCTTTTTTTTTTTTTTTGGCATGTTCATGTGTCACAGTTCTCTAGATTTCTAACAATGCAACTATTATCTCAATGAAATTTTCCACCAGCTACACCTCAAGCCACATACCATTAACATATAAAATTCAGACATGACAAAACTGTTAAGTTGGCAATTCACTTAAGGTACCTAGCAAGTAAGCAACTGAATCAGATTAGGCAGGGAACAAGGCAAAAACAAACAAACAAACAAACAAAAAAACACCTCACTGGGTGGAATGTCCACTTTACCATGCACCAGGATTGAGCCCCCGGTCAATTAAGATAACTATTAGTCAATAAAAAACAGTTTGCACTTATTTTCTCTATAGTGCTCTTCTGAACTTTGCATAGTTGACTCCTTTTTAGAGTTTATTTTAAATGTTGCCTTATCATATAGAACTTCCCTAGTGGCCATGGAGTAGAAGTAGCCATATGGTCCCTCCTCTGAACAGTTAGAAAAATGAACAAGGATCCAGGTGGTAGTGCATCTAGTTGAACACAAGGTACAATGTGCAAGGACCTGGGTTTGAGCCCCTAGTCCCCAACTGCAGGGTGAAAGATTTGTGAGTGGTGAAGCAGGGCTTCAAGTGTCTCTTTGTCTCTCTACCTTTCTATCTCTACCTACACTCTTGATTTCTGGTTGTTTCTATCCAATAAATAAAAAAATAAAGATAGTTAATTTGATTATTTTTACTTATTTATTGTATAGCGACAGAGAGAAATTGAGAGAGGATGGGAGACAGTGAGGGAAAGAGACAAAGCAGCTTTCCAACTTCAGGTGGGAACCAGAGGCTTGAACCTGCATCCTTGCAATTGTAATGTGTGTGTTTAACCAGGTGTGCCACTGCCTGGCCCCAAGATAGTTAATTAAAACAAAAAAAAGCTTAAAGAAAAAATCAACAATAAGTCACCTAAAACCTTATCAAATGAGGGTTGTGACTTCTTAAGAAAAAAAAAAAAGTCATAGGTGTATGCAGAAGTGTGTGGCCAGTGAGAGGAGAAGGAGAGCAGGAAATACTTCCAGGAAGAAGCCAGCACCATCTTGGTAGTTATTCAGCAGAATACAAGGTTGGCTGCTGGTAGACAGATAATTTCTGAATACTTAACCCATAATTTTAGATGCAACATGATATTGACCCACTTGCAAGGACTTTCCAGTGTATCAGTGAAAAACCTGGCCAAGAAATAATGCTAAGTGGTCTTCTCTGTAGCAAACCTAAACTATGTCTTACCTGTTTTTGAGCAACAAGAATAGAGCAGTTCTCCCATGTTATTACTTTCCAGAGGTCAAAGTTCTGAAACATGGCAGTGGAACACAAGACAGAATGCCCCTTCTCCCTCCTTATAATAATCTATAAACAAGGAAATCTAGCACCAAGCCACAGTATCACCTGCTAGCTTAACAGAAACTATGCTTGCTAACTGTACAAGATTAGAGGAAACCAAGTTACTGTAGCCACTATAAAAATATTATGCATAGCCAGCCATGACATCACCTCCCCAGAAAATAATTAGGAACCACCTGCATATCAGATTTCAGACTCAGACAAGAAAAAAAAATACACTAGTATAGCCACAGGTCCATTGGAATATAACTAAAATATGCCTACTAGCTATCTACAAAATGGTGGGCCCCCCAACTCTTCATCTGCACTATTCCAGCGTTTAGGTTCATGATTGGTCAACAATTTGTTTGGTTTTGTATGTTAACTCTATTTTCAACCACCAGGTTCCAGATGCTAACATGATGCCAAACAGACTTCCCTGGACAGACAACCCCACCAATACATCCTGGAGCTCCGCTTCCCCAGAGTCCTTCCCCACTAGGGAAAGAGAAAGACAGGCTGAGAGTATGGATCGACCTATCAACATCCATGTTCAGTGGGGAAGCAATTACAGAAGCCAGAACTTCCACCTTCTGCATCCCACAATGACCTTGGGCCCATACTCTCAGAGGGTTAAAGAATAGGAAAGCTATCAGAGGAGGGGATGGAATACAGAGTTCTGGTGGTGGGAATTGTGTGAAGTTATACCCCTCTTATCCTATGGTTTAGTCAATGTTTCCTTTTTATAAAAAAAAATATATGAAAAATATATTATGTATGTAGATATGGAAATATGTCAGAGTTAACCTTTTTGTTGTTGTTGTTGCACCACTTATAAAGGCCATTCTCCCCATTTTTGTTGTCCTTGTTGTTCAATAGGACAGAGAGGAATAGAGAGCATAGGAGAGAAAGATACCTGCAGACCTGCTTCACCACTTATGAAGGGACCCCCTCTCACCTGCAGGTGGAGAGCAGTGGGTTAGAATCGGGATTCTTGAACCAGTCCTTGTGCTTTGTGACATGTGTGCATAACCTACTGCTACGCCACTGCCCAGCACCCTCAGAGATAATCTTTAGAAAACTCATTATGAAGGGAATTAAATAATATAAGCTTAACATTAAGAAACATGCTCAATAATTAAGAGATAATTTTACCAAGAGTTATAAAACATGAGGAGAAAAAAAATACTCCAAATAAGATTTGCTGCTTCTTCTTCTAGCATTTGCCCTTCTTCCGTAGCCAGTCAACAGCGTCAGGTTGAGCCTGATATAAAGTTTCGAGACCTCCTTTGAATCTGGAGAGGTGGCAGTCGTTGACTATGTGGGTCATAGTCTGTCTGTAGCCGCAGGGGCAGTTCGGGTCATCTCTGGCTACCCAGCGGTGGAACATAGCGGCGCACCGGCCATGGCCTGTTCCATAGCGATTGAGGAGGGCCCAATCATAACGTGCTAGGTCAAAGCCGGGTTGACGCTTGCAGGGGTCGGTGATGAGGTGTTTGTTCTTTACCTCAGCTGACTGCCAACTCTGTTTCCAAGAGTCTGGAACAGAGAAGTTCAGTGTAGGCATAGGGGACCAGATTGGGTGACGAGACATCAAGCGTTGGACAGGGTGGGCGAAGATATCTGCGTATATTGGCAGGTCCGGTCGAGCGTAGACGTGGGAAATGAACTTAGATGATGCCTGGCGGGGCGATGTTGCTAAGAACTGGCAGCCATGGAACCGGGGTGGATTGGATGGTTCCAGAAATTATCCTCATGGAGGAATATAATTTGGAATCGACCAAGTGGACATGGGGGCTACGGAACCATACTGGGGCACAGTATTCTGCAGTGGAATAGCATAATGCCAGGGATGATGATAAGATTTATGGAATAGCATAATGCCAGAGATGAGATAAGATTTGCTGAAAAGTTAGAAATCATTAAAGACAAATTCAAAATATATTTACAGGGTGTGATGGATACTCTGAATGCAGTTCAGGCTCAGGTAGTAGGTCTTGGAAGGAGATTTAATTATGAAGATAAAATATCAGGGCTAGATGATAAAACCAACACACACTGTGTAGTCAAAGATGCCAAAGAGGAAAGCTTTAGGGAAAATGAAGCAATTATCTGTGAAGTAACAGACTCTATTAGAAAGATGAATGTGAGAATGATTGGAATATCTGAGGAAGGTGAGAGAGAGGGAGGGGGAGGGAGGGGTGGAGGGAAAGAGAGAGAGAAGTAGAGACTAAATCCAAAGAAATCATACCAGAAAAATCACCTCATCTGAGCAATGTTCAACACATAAACTTCCAGGAAGCTGTGTGAACACCTAAGTTCCTAAATCCATATCTACCTACATATACCAAGACACATCATAGTAAAACTCTCAAAAATCATAGATAGGGAAAATGTTGCAAACTGTGATGGAGAGTAGTATAGTGACATATAAAGGCAGGGATATCAAACTTCCATAAGATTTCTCATCACAAACCCTAGAATCAAGGAAGGAGTAGAGTAACATCTTAAAAGTATTAAAAGTTAAAAGTGTTAGATAGGAACTTTGATGGTGGATATGGAGTGGAACTATACATTATAATCTTATAATCCTGTAGCCAACTATTAATAACAAATAAAAAAAATTGTAAAAGTGCCAGCCACAAACACTCTACCTGCCAAACTATCATTCAAATATGAAGGAGAAATAAAGGTCTCAAGCATACAGAAGCTAAAGAAATCTGCCATTACCAATGTTGCCTTGAAGAAATACTGAAAGGATTACTACATGAAAAGAAGAAGCAAAGGAATTTGTAATCTAAGCTGGATAAACACAGATAGAATAGAGCCAGGAACACAGACAAGATAAACAGGAAAGAACAAAGAGATAGGTAAGGGGAGAACAAAACGGACAAAGGCATAAAATCAAATAATGGTGAATTAGGACCAACTAACAATATAACCAAGGTAAATACATGTCAATTAAGGAAGTGATAGGCAGCTATTGGGTGGTTTTGATAATGTGTGCAATATAAGGAACTTGAAAAAAAAAATCAGTAACAAAACTGTCCCTGTCTTAAAGACTTTGGGAGAACCATAGTGTTTATTATATGTGTGGGGGTGTGGTGTGAAACTCTACACTAGTAATCTTATTATTTTGCAAATCAATATCAATGTACTAAAATATAAATAAATAAAGTACTTTCCTGAGCCTAATAAAGATGGCTACATTCTCTTTTCATATCTTTCTATGATTAAAAACTATCATATTATTACATTTCAATATTTATTATTTTTGTTAGTGCATTTACATGTGCTTTGCTTTTTTGTCATTGCTACAGTTTTTAAGTTCCTTAAGTATGAAGCCCATGGTGGTGTTTTTAATTTCTGTATATATCCATAAATTAGAATGTTGTATAAGTGTTCTATAAGTACTATTGAATGAGTGATTAATGATAAATCAATAAATACTACATCTATAATTTAACATAACTTTAAAAATGTATTTTTTTTACCATAGCAAACTCCAATTTCATATTCAAGCTCCAATTTCATATTCAAGCTCCAATTTCATATTTTACCTAAGGAAGCTCATATAATCCCTCCATGACCTCTAGGAGTTACTTGTAGTATCATAAATTATTAAGTATACATGCAGCTGTGATTGTCTTGGGAGTTCTGGAGGAAATTATTTCTACATATATAATAGTTACATCTGTAAGTTTGAAAGATTTTTAAACAGTTCTGGGGAGATATCATAATGGTTATGCAAAAAAATTCTCTATTCCAGATGCTCTGAGGTCCAAGGTTCAATTCCCAACACTGCCATAAATCAGAGCTGATCAGTGCTCTTGTGTCACTCTTTACCTGTCTTTATATCTCTCTCATTAAAATAAAATAAAGTATTTTCAAAAATACTTTTAAACAACTATCAGAATAAAAAATAGACATATACGAAATAATATCAACTGTAGGTGCTCAGAGGAAAGACTAACTTGCTCTAATAATCTACTTCCCAAACAGGAATAGTCAAAATAACTTTTTTTTTTTTTGCCTCCAGGGTTCTTGCTGGGGCTCTGCGCCTGCACTGGGAATCCACTGCTCCTGGAGGCTATTTTTCTTCTTTTGTTGCCCTTGTTGTTTATTATTATTGGATAGGACAGAGACAAATCAAGAGAGGAGGGGAAGACGATGGGGGTTGGGGGGGGGAAGATGGTTCACCGCCTGTGAAGCTCCCCCCCTACAGGTGGAGAACCGAGGGCTTGAACCGAACCAAGATCCTCATGTAGGTCCTTGAGCTTTGTGCCAGGTGTGTGTGCTTAACCGGCTGCACTACCACCCGGCCCCAAAATAACTTGCTTTTAAAAGTTATCAAAAATAACAAAAGCAATTATCATAGTAAAAAATAATTAGAAAAAAGAAGTAAATTATTAATGTTTAGTCAAGTCTCCTCTATAAACTTGTAAAAAGATAGAAACTAAAGGGAAAAAAAATGTCTTCTCCTTTGAACACAATTGTGTTTCAGTAGATGCTATAGGAAAGAGTCCCTAAAACTATAAGAAGCCAGTATTGGGGCAAAGACTTCCTTTATCAATCAACACAGTTAGATATTCAGGCATAAAAGCAACAACTGTGAGATTATTTGCATATGTCTAGTGGAAGAAAAAACTCATCTAGAAAGAACAATGGAATCATTCAGCATTGTCCAGTGTTGTTAAATATGAAAGCAACTGAAATGAAAAAGGTTCACAATGATTGTTAATAGTTGTCCACTGAAACTTCTTCAGTTGGAATACACATCTGCATATATATCCTCAGAGAACAAAAGATATCACTGCCTTCAATCACAAACATTACCTGTACAGCAAGGTTTTCTTTTTATTTTTTTTAGATACCTGCAGACCTGCTTCACCGCTGGTGAAGTGACTCCCATGCAGGTGGGGAGCCGGGGGCTCGAAACACCATCCTTAAGCCAGTCCTTGCACTTTGCACTACATGTGCTTAACCCACTGCGCTACTGCCCGATTCCCAGGATTTTACTTTACTTTTTTTTTTTTTTAATTTTGTAACCAGACACTGCTCAGCTCTGGCTTATGGTGGTGCGAGGGATTGAACCTGGGACTTTGGAGCCTCCGGCATGAGAGTCTGTTTGCATAACCATTATGCTATCTACCCTCCACCAAGGTTTTGTAAGCTGTAGCAAATTTCTGTCAGTGTATTTTACATTCCTATTTTAAACTAATCTGCTCATTAGGAGACCCATTAGGGTATGCCTATTTTTCACAATATTTATTTGGATTAAATTACTTGGGATAAAAGGAATCTAAATATATGGCTTTAACATTTTAGCATTCTAATTTAATCGTAATATAAAAACTAATTTTTAGAAGATTTTTAGAGACTGACTACCACCAATCATATTTATACAGATTACAGTTTTGTACATGTCTCTAGTCAAGAGACATCTGAAAACAAATTGAAAATGTAGAAATGTGAGATGGAACAAAAGAAACTAGATATTTGCTGCTCAACTTTAAAATTATAGAATACCCATACCATACTAGTTAGGACCCAATTAAATAAATAAAACTATATTTACTCATTACAGTTATACTGCTGTAGACATATATGTATTTATTTATATATGCAAAGAAGAAAATACAACAGTGATCATAAATACATGGGGACTTTAAAAATAATCAATTTATACAGACTAAGGGTTATCGTTTTCATTTGAAAACTACCCTCCTAATTGTTTTCAATAAAACATTGACTTCTGTTAATTTCATTGAAACAAATCAAATAGAACTATCTGAAGGATACGGAGATGAGGGGTTTTAAAATGAAATCCCTCCCTGTAACACTCGGGCTTAGACTGATGTGCTCTCATTGTGTAGGGCAGTTTAGTCCTTGTTTCTTTTCGACTTAAAAAAATAAAATGGCTTCTATTATAATCAGCTACACAGTAACACACTCATTTACATATTTAAAGCAAGTACAAAATATTATATTATCATAAAGTGAAGCTTTAAAAACAGAAGTAGATATTATCTGCTTCATGTCTATTTTTTCCTGCAAAACTAATCGAGAGGGACCATCCTTGGGAATGTTCAGTTTGTTTTTCCTTTCTCTACTTTTTTCTCTTTTACAGTTGCTCATTTTTCATTACAGTTTTCTCCCCTCTTCTATTTTTTCTTTTCTCATTGTGATCATCTATTTTCTTTGATGTATACACTCTTTTCTTGAACTCATTCCTTCTTGATTGTGGATCTACTGTCTAATTCTCACCATTGCCTTGTTCTCTTTGATCTTTCTCTCTAACTTCCCTCAACTAAATTATTCTAAAGACAACAGCAAGCATTTATTCAATGCTCTATTTCAGTTGTAAAACATCAAAATGGAGGGACTTTTTGTACAATAGTTTCTGTAAGTTTTGCTCAGAACTCAGCTTCAATCGATTACTCATAAGTGACTTGTAAATTAAGGCACTCAAGCAAACAAATAGAGAAACATTTAAAAGTTCTAAAGCATATTCCATGACATTTCTCCAGCAACAATGAAAACTAGAAATGTTTTAAAATTAGTAACAAGTGAAATGATAGTAGGGATTAGATTTTGTAGATATTTCAGATATTTCACTGTTCTTTCACAGAAAAGAACACACATCCATATATACATACATACAACTCTGATAATATGTGGATACTACTGATAGAATTTGAAATTTGAGTCTTTCCCTTCATGTTTCAGAATTTTCTATCTATTTAAAGATAAATTTCTTCATGGAAAGTCTCAAAGAAACAAAGCGGTTTCTTGGGTGGGGGGTGGTTGAGAGATCAGAGGGGTTAATAGATTGAGAAATTCATAAAAACCTATGATCTAAAATTTTGTCTACATGGGAAGAAAACTCATTACAAAACGGAGAAACACAAAAATGAAGTTAATACACTTAGACATCAGGCATCTGTCTGGAAATGTGTAAATTCACCCTGAATCCTAGCAGAATCAATATGAATCATGACCTATCCTAATTCCTTCAATATAGCTGGTGATAATGAGAGACAGAAAAGACAGAAGACAAGTCCTTCTCTAGAGCACAGCAGCTAGAACATGATCAAAAGCTATTAATCCTTTTACTAAATTTCTCTTGAAAGTAAATCAGAACTGATTCAAAATCTAACAAATGACAGAGAGTAGTGCTTCAGAAAATGTATTTATGTTTTTTAAAGTATCTCAATGAGAATCACAATAATCTTGGCTACGAGATATTTTGATCTACCCTGTAAAGGTTAAAATTTTAGCTGCGAAGAAAAGGAAAAATATTCTAATAAATCTCACTACTTGCATATGAGACTTGTCTGGATATTAATTTTTCTTCCTCTGGGGAAATTTAATGCGTTCTGTAAAATAAAAAATCTAACTAAAATGAGAATTGCTGGTTTAGATCTTAATTACTCATTTCTGCAAACTTCTCAGATGTCTGGATTCATGTACTGTGATTTATTTACAGGGAACAACTCAAATGATTAAGTAGATACCTTCAAAATTTTCTGGGAATTGTCTGCTATTATAAAGAAAAATTCTGTTATTATTTAATTTACCATATGGAAGTCCAGTTAGTTTAGATACAAAGTTATTTTGGTTTATATGTTAAATCACACGATGGCTGATTTGACTGGCAATTATCATTAAATATTGATAATCATATCCAAGTGACATGTATGTCTATTCATCAGAAGCCTTAAATAAATAATATGTGTGTGTGTGTGTGTGTGTGTATATATAGTTTTTTATCTACAGGATTATCACTGGGGCTTGGGGGCTTGGTGCCTGTACTATGAATCCACTGCTCTTGGAGGCCATTTTGTTGCCCTTGTAATTGTTAACTGTTATTATAGCTGTTGTTGTTGTTGGATAGGGCAGAGAGAAATGGAGAGAGAAAAGGAAGACAGAGAGGAGAGAAAAACAGACACCTGCAGATCTATTTCACCACTTGTGAAGCAAGCCTCCAACCCCGCAGGTGGGGAGCTGGGGGCTCAAACCTGAATCCTTATGCTGGTCCTTGTGCTTTGCGCCATGTGCCCTTAACCCACTGCGCTACTGCTCAACCCTCTTAAATCTATCTTTCTGATACCTTTCTTTTTGCAGCAGTATATCTCACCAGACATAAATATGATTCAATTAGTATTCTTTTTTTCAAAATGTAATAACGCTGCTTTGAGTGAAATGAAAGCATACTCAACAAGCAAAAGACAGAAAAATAAGAACACTTGTTAAGTGATAGTTATACTTACAAGTCAATATCATGTTCAAGAGATACACAAATTCACAAGTACAAAAATATATTTAATAGTAAACATTAAGAAAGTCCCTTTATTACACCTCTCAAAAATTGAAATTAGTATCTCTAAAAAAATTAGAAGCTAAAAGAGGTAAGCGACTTATTTTTGTAGATTTTTTTTAGAGTTGTTGACCAATGAGGCCAACACTGAGATTTATTTTCCTTATGATGAAGACATCTAACATATGAACTAATTTAATTTTTTTTCATTCATTAGAATACATTTAATTTTAAACATTTATTCCTCTAAAACTACTATTCTCATTGCTATTTATTAAAATATATATATTTGGGGGGAGGGGCAGATAGAGAACCAGATCATTACTCTGGCACATGTGTTAAGGATTGAGCTGAAAACTTCATTTTAAAGTCTAATACTCTAACTTGTAAAGATCAACTTCATATAACACAAAATTTGGCTTATATAGTAGAACTCTTCAAAGTTTTAGTGTCAGTCAGTGAATTTCTCAAGTCTTAGCTATTTCTTCATTACTATAAGAGGTCCAAACAAGGTGACCCCAGAGCAATGTTGTTATTATTTTGGAAAGGCATATAGATATTTTTAGAAAAGCCACTGTTAAGTATGGGCTTGATCTCAGGAAATGAGAAAAAAAAAAAAGTCTGAATATAAGCTCCACAAGGGGTGGGAAATGCATTTAATTGGAAAAAAAAAAAAAAAGGTAAAGGATAAAGAATAAGAGCTTTAAAGAGATAGTGCAGACTCAAGAAAGGGAGGCTGGAAACAAGTGCATATTTTAAGTTTTTTAAATCTATTTTATTTATTTCCCGTTTTTTGTTGCTCTTGTTGTTTTATCTTTTTTAAAAAATATATTTATTTATTCCCTTTTGTTGCCCTTGTTGTTGTGTTGTAGTTATTACTGTTGTTGATGATGTCGTCACTGTTGGATAGGACAGAGAGAAATGGAGAGAGGAGGGGAAGACAGAGAAGGGGAGAGAAAGACACCTGCAGACCCGCTTCACTGCTTGTGAAGCAACACCCCTGCAGGTGGGGAGCTGGGGGCTGTAACTGGGATCCTTACTAGGGTCCTTCACTTTGTGCCACATGTGCTTAACCTGCTGCACTACAGCTGACTACCCCCTGTTGTTTTTTTAATTGTTGTAATTATTATTGTTGTTGTGATTATTGATGTCATCATTGTTGGACAGGAGACAGAGAAATGGAAAGAGGAGGGGAAGACAGAGAGGGGGAGAGAAAGACACCTGCAGACCTGCTTCACCGCGTGTGAAGTGACCCTCCTGCAGATGGGAAGCCAGGTGCTGGAACCAGGATCCTTACACTCGTTCTTGTGCTTCGGGCCACATGCGCTTAACCTGCTGCGCTACCGCCTGACCCCCATATTTAAATTTTTAATTTAACTTTGGCTGTGATTGTCTCTAATATTCAAAGTGTTAGTACTTGTTCATTTGACAAATTTATGAAAATTTTCTGTTTCTGAAAATGCCCTAAGCCTGGCATGTATGAGGTGTAAAGCTATTACTGTTATCCTCACAGGATCATGGCATAGTTGTGTTTTGTTTTGTTTTGTTTTGTTTTTTTTTTTGAAGATTCATAATGGTTGAATGGCAGTAATCAATCAGATCTCTTTTTCTTTAAAAAAAAAAACTCATTATTTTTCCATGGAAATAATGAATAAACTCAGAAAAATTGGCTAATTTCACACAGTTTGATAGGAGCAATGGTCAAATTCAAATGCTTTTGTTTCTAACTCTAAAAGTCATACTTCTGGGAGTCAGGATGTAGTGTAGCAGGTTAAGCGCAGGTAGCACAATGCACAAGGACCAACGGAAGGATCCAGGTTTGAGCCCCCGACTCCCCACCTGCAGGAGAGTCACTTAACAAGTGGTGAAGCAGGTCTGGAGGTGTCTGTCTTTCTCTCCCCCTCTCTGTCTTCCCTCCTCTCTCCATTTCTCTCTGTCCTTTCCAACAATGACAACAATAACTATATAAAAAAAAAAGTCAAACCTCTTCTCCATTAATTGTTACTTCTGAATATTGGTAGCACAATTTCTTTCCTCTGTTCTTTAGTAAACACACACATACCATGTTTATGGTTGAGAGGCTAACTGGACTTATTCATCCTCAGAACTAATTTCCTCAGCTATAACTACCAGAATTGCACTGTAAAATAATTGACAGAGATTAGGAAACAGGTTTTGATTACAGCATGGAGCACTACGTCAAGTAACAGCAACATTTAACTGATCAATTGACACCATACATGAGGTCAGTCTCATCACCATAACTAGTTGAATCATTATTCCCAATGTTTGATGAGAAAGCTTCCAATATTCTTATTCAGCTAAGATTAAGAAGTAAAATAAGAATACAATGCAGAGAAATAAGGAAATTTTAAATTTTAACTTTCATGCAACATCTGCAGAGAAATAGGACATTTAATGAACACACCACTATTTTTTGCCATTCATATGTCATTTGAGACAACAACAACAACAAAAAAAACACACTTGAGCAATGTGACAGTATTTCTGGGAGTTTTTCAAGAAACAGATTTCCAAACAAGTTAAAAATATGAATCATAAATATATTAGATCCGGTAGGTTGATTGACATACAGGGTAAGGGTACAGCAAGAGTATATAAATCTGTGTTATACACATGGTAGCCCTTGGAAAACTTAATAAAATGTGGGTTCACAAGACCTTGAAGTATGACAATGGACAATATTAGTAAAAATTTATTTGGCGATACACAGGACTGTGAGATAATAAGCTAGGTTCACAAAATAATTAAAAATACCGAACTTTTATATGCACAACAGCTTGTAGCAAAGCTCTGGATAAATCATGAACATAAAAGTAGAACTGCATTTACTTCATAATACATCCTCAGGCCAAAAAAAAAAAAGATGAATAGGAGAGGCTCTGATTAAATATTTGTTCAGAAAATACTCTCTGATAATATACTGCCAATTTCCTACCTTGGGTAAATAGTATCTGCCTTTCTCAAGGTAAGTAGGTCTCTTGCAGTATAAGATTTGATTTACAAAAAAGGAACTCAGACCACAAAACACATAGCAGTTATGTGAAAGGTATGACCTACCTTATCCCAAAATATAGTCAGGGTGACCTTTGGCAAGGATCCAGTAGAAAAATTACTTTTCTAAAGGAAATCAACATTCCTTCCCCTATAACTGTGTTAGCTCAATGTGGCAGTAATGAAGCAAGCCCAGCTTCTAGTGGCCCTAGTATATATTGACTTGGTCACTAGAAGGACAAATGCCAGGTGTGCACACATGAGCATATGGAAATGCTATTTGTTCTGTCTGTATGGCTTTGGGGATGTATCTAATCCTGCAGGGATATGACATTGCTTCTTGGAGGTCAGACCACTGGAAAGTCAAGTCTTAAGAGAAATACAGACACTGTATTCTACATGTACTTCCAGAGGGTGATTACAAAGATTAGGTGAAGGAGTCGGGCAGTAGTGCAGTGGATTAAGCGCAGGTGGCACAAAACGCAAGGACTGGCATAAGGATCCTGGTTCGAGCCCCGGCTCCCCACCTGCAGGGGAGTTGCTTCACAGGTGGTGAAGCAGGTCTGCAGGTGTCTTTCTCTCCCCCTCGGTCTTCCCCTCCTCTCTCCATTTCTCTCTGTCCTATCTAACAATGACGACCTCAGTAACAACAGCAATAATAACTACAACAACAATTAAAAAAAGACAACAAGGGCAACAAAAGGGAAAATAAATAAATAAAATTACAAAAAAAAAGAAAGTTTAGGTGATCAATCTCACCTTCAATATTCACCTTATTCTAGAACCCACTACCAAAACAGCAATCCAATATTCTTTTATTGTAGAGCCTAAACATAAAAATGACAGGCTTTTCCAAATAGAACAGGGAACACTCTCAGTAGTTACTTGGATAATAATTTAAGGAGAGAAATATTCTAGAGAATTATGCCCCAAACCTATAATTTCTTGCCTTCTAGCTGACTTTCTATTTTTTCCTCACTTCATATATCTGCCAACATCTCACTCGTCTCCTCCCCTCTGACATTTGTCTTTCTTATTTAAAAGTTGATGGCCTGGGGGTCAGGTGGTGGCGCAGTGGGTTAAGCACATGTGGCGCAAAGTGAAGGGCCCTAGTAAGGATCCTGGTTTGAGCCCCCGGCTCCCCACCTGCAGGGGAGTCGCTTCACAGGTGGTGAAGCAGGTCTGCAGGTGTCTATTTTTCTTTCCCCCTCTCTCTCTTCCCTTCTTCTCTCCATTTCTCTCTGTCCTATCCAACAACTAACAACATCAACAATGGCAATAATAATAACCACAACGAGGCTACAACAACAAGGGCAACAAAAGGGGAAGAAAATGGCCTCCAGCAGCGATGGATTCATGGTGCAGGCACCAAGCCCAGCAATAACCCTGGAGGAAAAAAAAAAGTTGGTGGCCTACATTTCATAGAATCCCTAGGAAGATAATTTGGCTGACTAGCCTTGCAAGATTATTTAGTATACAAAATCCAAGGTAATCAACATATGGTCGGTAAGTTGGGAATGATTAAATCTCAACTGTTTCCTTACAAATGTAGTAGTAAGGGGCCAAGTGGTGACATACCTGGTTGAACGCACATGTTACAATGTGCAAAGACCTGGGTTTGAGCCCCCAGTCTGCACCTGCAGGGGGAAAGCTTCATAAGTGGTGAAGTAGTGCTGCAGGTGTCTCTGCCTCTCACGCTCTCTATTTCACTCTTGATTTCTGACTGTCTCTATCTAATAAATAAATAAAGATAATAAAAAATTAAAAATTACAAATGTAGTAGTAAAAGTTATTCCATGACTTGACTCGCCCTTTTAAGTATAGCTCAGCCATTTAATAGCTCAATGTTTATTTATTATAAATAAATAGACAGGGGGGATTCCGGATGATGGCGGAATGAGAAGCTGCTAGTGGTTTGAGCTCCAACCACATCTACTGGAAACGGTAGGATTTTTTGCCTCTAGTAGGCCAGTCAATAAGGGGTCCTAGCGGTGACACCAAGGAAGTGACTATAACTCAATTTGGGTTAGAAAATAGAGTAAAAAGAAAGGGAAAAAATTTTTTTCTTTTAAATTATTATTCCGGAAGCACGCCCCCTCCCACCTCCCCCCCCCCCATTAACCAGTCCCTGGGGACCAGAGATCTGCTCCTAGCAGGCTCCCCTGCTGAGCTTCTTTCTTTACCAAGATTTCTGTCCCACCAGGGGGTGTCACTCATTCTAATTCTATTCCCTTCTGAAACCTTTGGCCTTTTTTCTTTCTAAGTAGCCAATCAGCTGCCTCTGCTCAGGGGGCCTGAGGCAATCTAGAGCCATCCAAGCTGAAGACAGGCCAGGTTTTTTACTCTGTTCTATTTTATTATCAATACAAGATAAACGTGTACCCCTTTCCCCCTCTCCTTCAGGTTGACCAGAATTAACTCTTAGTGTATTTTCCATTGCTAGGGGACTGGGTATATTATTCACAGCTAAAATAATTTGTTTTCACTTTTCCTACCACCCCTAACCATTCTCTCTCCCCACCGCATAGCTAATTAAATAATAAAATAAATAAATAAATAAAAAACTCTTTCACAGCTCTTTTATTACTGTTCTTGTTCTTATCTTTTTCTTTTTTCCCTCTCTCTTTTTTCTTCTTTTTCTCATTTTTGTCATCCTTTCTTCCTTCCTCCTTCAGCTTTCTGAATTCACTGATACACCTTTGGGAATTATTTTGGGGAAGAAATTTGACTCAGAGTGGACTCTCTCTGTGAGTATTTCTGCTCTACTTCCCTTTCTCCTTCAGCTACCCCTAGAATATACAGTGGATAGTAGATTTGCATAACTGTCTATTCCTGCTATTCTAGTCTAGTCCTGAGGTGTTTTTTTTTTCTTTCTTTCTTAATAATCAGCTGCTTCTGCTCAGGAGGCCTGAGGCAACCTGGGACAGTTTTTTTTACCAGCTCTATTTTATTATTAATACTATATATAGGTGTATCTCTCCCCCCCCCCTTTAGGTTGACCAGAATTAACTATTAGGGTTATCTTTCACTGCTATTGGACTGGGCATCTTATCCATTGTGAGAGGAACTTGTCTCATTACTCCTACCTCCTCTACAGACTCTCCCCTTCTCCCTCCTCCTAGCTAATTAAAAAAATTAAATAAAATAAAAAATAATTTAATCAATTTAAAAATGTTTCTTTCACTGCTCTTTTATTACAGCTCACCTGATAGAGTACCTGTAATAAGATATAATTGTTTTTACTTCCATTATGAAGTAGGGGCTGCATGATCCTGAGTATAAATAGAGATAATCTCACAACATATGATGTTTCTCTTGAACTTCTTATAGCTGAAAATCCCTGAATTTGTAAATAAAAAACCCTCAATTTCTCATTTTTTCCTAAAATATAATATTTCTAGCTCTTTCCTTTCTTCTTTTAGTCCACTCACAGCTCTACAATATTTTTAAACTCTATTTCTCTTTACTGAAAAAAATAATAGCAAAAAACAATCAGTTGATAAGAAAGGACTTGGTAGGGCTCTGAATCAGAGACCTGGGATTATACTTCCTCAAAGATAGTTTGGTGAGTTATCCTGTAATGTTTACCCAAAAAAGTATCCAATCCAACCTACCAATTCATTTCTGGTTCCTGCACTGCATCTCCCACATCACCTCCATGTGGCATAAATTTAGTATAAGAAGGAATTTAGCAAAACAGAATGCATGCAAGCTCAAGTATATAGAGTGCTTCAAACCATTAAACCCAAACTTTCTGGCACAGTCAAATCTCTGCTCTAAGGTTTTATGAGACCCAGACATTTTCATAACAGAAAAATCTCCGAATGGCGATATTAAAGCTTAGCACTTACAATTAACTATAGGAGGTACAGAATTGCTGATTTTCTTACTAGGCTTGTTTCTGCTTTAGAACCTTTTCACTTACTGTTCTCTTTGATTAAAAGATGTCCACTCTCCTCTTTTATATAGTCATTGCTTATTATTTATATAGTCATTGCTTATTTTTATATTGTCATGCTTATCTCTTTTATATAGTCATTGCAATCAACTACAGGAGGTACAGACTTGCTGATTTCCTTACTAGGCTTGTTTCTGCTTCAGAATCTTTGCACTTACTATTCTCTTTGATTAAAAGATGTCCACTCTCCTCTTTTATATAGTCATTGCTTATTTTTTCCTAGTTCAGATCCTATGCTGATCAATAACTTCTTCACATGTTCTAATCTTTGTCTTTCTTAACATCCTATATTCGTAACCTTCTAAAAGTTTGAATTTGTTTTCCCTTATAGAATATAAGACCCAAATATAGAGATCTACTCTCTTGTCCTCTTCTATATCCCTGCTATCAAGCTATAGGAGGCACTCAGCATTTGTTAAGGACCTATATATAAAATTACCTTTCAAATTACATTGTTATTACATTATAAGAGTTTTCCAGGCCTTCAAGAATCATACAAAATGATGTTTATGGAATATTAATGGTATATGAGGCATATAGACATTTAGAAATCTTTCAACATGCATTACTAATCCATATTTTCTTTTTTCCATAGTTTTATTTGTGATTAATTGTAAATTACAAGATTGTAGGATTACAGTGTATAGGTCCACACCACACCCACCACCAAAGTTCTGTGTCCCCACCCTCCCACCTACAAAGATAACCGCCACAGTTCTTTCAGGTCTTAGAAACAGTTTGCTTGCTTCTATCTTTTTCTCAAGTTCATTGTATCAGTTCTTTAGATTCTACATGAGTAAAACCACCCAGTAGTTGCCCTTCATCTCTTTATTTACCTAGATAAGCATAATTACCTCCAATTCTGTTCATTTTTGTCCCAAAGAGCACATTATCATCCTTTTTGCTTGCAGAGTAATAGTCTATGAAATTTATGTTCTATAAACTTCTTCTCTGGAGGAATATTTAGGCTGAGTCTACTCTTTGGCTACTGTGAATAATGCAACTATAAACATAAGGGTGGATATGTCCCTTCAAATTAGTGTTTGACTGTCCATTGGATAAATGTCTAAAAGTGGCCTAATACATATTTTCAGTTTGAGCCTTTGAAAGGTGGCATTATTTTGCCTATAATCATGTACAATAAGGAAATAAGATTCACAGACAGTAAATCTATCACAATTTTTAAGTGTTAGAGCATGAACTCAAATGTAATCTGTCTGACATTGAGACTAGTGCTCTTCTCTGTAAACACTGACACCAGTCATTTCTTTTCACACAAATATTGGAAAGGCAATTATATTTGAAGACCTGTCCTCAAATAATGTACAGGGAATTATCTAAGTTAATCCTCATAATAATCCTAAAGTTCTTATTTTTCAATTGATGAAAAATTAATGTCAAATAGGTCAGGCAGAATTTTAACCTAATCATGTCTGACTCCTGAGACTTCACTGTCAACTGCTATGGGAATAACATTTCCCTGACCCAGTGAAAGATAGGATTGCTTGTCAAGTCATAGATAACAGGAACCACTAGTCTAAGCCTGTGCTACAAGCTAGCTACAGCCCTACTGCATGGCCAGAACATTCATCTTGGTCAAATGACAGATGCATTGTGTCTCTAACTATGGAAGCTAGGAATCACTCTGCTGGCTGACCACCAACTCTCTATCAAATAGAAGGAGAAGAAGAAGAAGGAGGAGGAGGAGGAGGAGGAGGAGGAGGAGAAGAAGGAGAAGAAGGAGAAGAAGGAGAAGAAGAAGAAGAAGAAGAAGAAGAAGAAGAAGAAGAAGAAGAAGAAGAAGAAGAAGAAGAAGAAGAAGAAGAAGAAGAAGAAGAAGAAGAGGAAGAAGAAGAAGAAGAAGGGGCCTGAACTTTCATTATTACATTAGTGGTGCCTCCTCCATTTATTTTATAAGCAATAAACTGTGTTCATTCCTTGTTTCAATTGGGAAGTTTAAAATAAGATTAAAGATAACACATCCCATAATTTCTCACACTTTTCTGTTTCACAGACTGGGGCAGGGCTGATTCCAGGGCACAATTTGCACTGGCCTGATTGATGAAGTTAATAAAAAGCCTTTATTGTGATATAAATAGTCTTTAAAATGTCGTAGAGAGTCAATATTTGTGCTTGATGGCCTCATATAGGCAAAGTCCTTGTCTTAAGTAGCACTAAAGTTTAATGAGTTATGTTTTGGAAAAAGTTTGTCATTGAATTTGGATATTGATTTGTGATGCTACAAGGTAGCAAACCCCCCATTAGTGACACAGATGGAGGAAACTATTTTTACAACACCCATTTCTTTTACACGCCTAATATATCAATAATTTTAATAACCTGCTAGATTGTGAAACTTTGATATGAGATTGGAGTAGGAGAGTAGACCAAATTGCATATATATTCATTCAAAGACTACTGTACTATATATTTTGGTTGTTAAAAATTACCGTAGGTACATTTTGAAGGTGAGAGTGTACTAATTAGACCACATCTCTTAGTCACATATACACATGCACAATAGCTCACAAAAGCAAACCAGGAATAGTGAATAATAACAAAAGTGATTATAATTTGATTACTTGTGAATCCCTGGATTAAACTATAATTGTTGAATAATTGTAGTATTGGTACACTGTGGATCACAGGTCAAAGGCTGTGTGGCATTTTATGAGTGTAACATCTAAGTATTTTTTAAAACATTTTTTTCCTTTATTGGGGGATTAATTTTTTACAGTCACCAGTAAATATAATTGTTTGTACATGTATAACATTTCTCAGTTTTCCATATAACAATACAACCCCCACTAGGTCCTCTGCCATCCTTTTTCCAGGACCTGTACTCTCCCCCACCACCCCAGAGTCTTTCACTTTAGTACAACACACCAACACCAGTCCAGGATCTGCTTAATGGTTTCTCTTCTGATCTTGTTTTTCAACTTCTGCCTGTGAAGGAGATCATCCCATAGCCATCCTTCTGTTTCTGACTTATTTCACTTAACATGATTTCTTCAAGCTCCATTCAAGATGGGCCAAAAATGGTGAAATCACCATTTTTAATAGCTGAGTAGTATTCTGTTGTGTATATATACTACAACTTGCTCAGCCACTCATCTATTGTTGGACATCTGGTTTGCAAAAATTTGTGTATACTTATGTTCATAGAAGCACAATTTGTAATGGTCTTTTTTTCTTTTAATATCATTGTCTAATGTCATTTGTTTCCATATGCCATCACAGGGCTGACAAAATTGCTCACTTGGATAGTGAAGTGACTCAGGTTCAAGTTTACCCCTACCACACTGAAGTAGTATGGTCTCTTTTGCTTGCTGTCTCTCTCTGCCTCTCTACCTCTTCATCACTATTTTGAAAAATAAAAAATAAAATTCTGCTATTATAGTTTCAAAGATTGCTATAAAATAATCATATAAGAGCCAGGTGGTGGTGCACCTGGTTGAGTGCACACATTACAGTGCACAAAAACCCAAGTTCAAACAGACATGATGGGTCTAGACCTCAAATAAATCCCTCTCCATTGTTACTGGTCATCTCTCTTGGGAACAACACAATAAACTTCTCTGTGGGCCCCCATAGGACCTTGCCTTCAATGTGGATCGACAACTGTAGGGAGTACGCTGTCCTCTGAAGGGAGGATGGACAACATACACTATGCTACACTTAAGGAAGATGGGTCCTGAAATTGGGACAGCTTGGAATGTTCCTACTCATGACCACAGAATGTGAGCTCAGATCTACAGGGATGCAGAGGTCACATAGGCTCCTAAATTAATTATACGCCCCAGATTACATCAACTCAATGGGGTTTATAGTCAACAATACTTATATACCTTTCCCATATTTGGGAGCTACTATCTTCCCTGGTCCAGCTTTCTGGTGCTTTTTCCAGCCATGACATTATCTCCTCAGACAGTATTTTGGATTCACTTGCATATCAGATGCCAGTCTCAGAAAACAAACAAACAAATGAAAAACTAGTATAGTCATGGGCTCTTTGGAATATAACTAAAATAGCTTTACTTTCTACAAATCAGAGGACTTCTCCTACCCAATTCTTCATATGAAGTATTCCAGCCTTTAGGTTCATAATTGGTCAACAATGTTTGGCCCTATATGTTAACTCTTTTTTTCAGCCACCAGGCTCCAGATACTATCATGTTGCCAACCGGACTTCCCTGGACAGACTACCCCCACCAATGTGTCCTGGAGCCCCACTTCCCCAAGAACCCCACCCCACTAGGGAAAGAGACAGGCTGGGAGTATGGATTGACCTGCCAATGCCATGTGTTCAGCAGGAAAGCAATTACAGAAGCCAGACCTTCCACATACTGCACCCCATAATGACCCTGGGTCCATACTCCCAGAGGGATAAAGAATAGGAAAGCTATCAGGGAAGGGGATGGGATAAGGAATTCTGATGGTGGGAATTGTGTGGAATTGTATCCCTCTTATCCTATGGTTATCTGCATCCCACAATGACCTCGAGTCCATACTCCCAGAGGAGTAAAGAATAAGAAAGCTATCAGGGGAGGGGATGCAATATGGAGTTCTGGTGGTGGGAATTGTGTGGAGTTGTATCCCTCTTATCCTATGTTTTTTGTCACTGTTTACTTTTTATAAATAAAAATTTAGAAAAAAGGAACTAAGATCAGGTTTCAGTATATAAAAGTAAAAGGGCTATGCAGTCAATTAAGGGGTTATAATGCCAGAATCACTCAATACATCACCAAACAGTGGATTTATCTACTCATCATGTCAATTTCCTGTATTAAGTTACTAGACACGTGGTAGTTTTCTAGTATTAAGTTACTAGACACGTGGTAGCTTAAAACAACAAAAATCTATTTTTTCACAGTTCAGGAGGTTTAATGTCCACAATCAAGGTGTCAACAAATCTCCAAAGGATCAAGAGAAGAATCTTTAATTCCTAATTTCTGATGATTTTTGGAAATTCTAAGTTCATTGAAAAATATAGTATTCTTTTTCTTCCTTATTTACATGACTCACACAGTCTTCTTTTCTGTCTTCATCATAATTGAAGATAGTTCTACTTTAATCCAAAATAATCTCAATCATTGATATTTTTCCTTTAGATATATCAGTAAATGTCCTTATTTCAAATATGATGTATTTTATTTTAGTCCATTATACTGGGGGCTTAGTGACCTATGATATAGTTGTTGACATATAGGTACATAGATACCCAAAACTCTTTTCATGACCTCCCAAGCCCTGTATTCCCAGAGTCATTTGCTTTGCTGCAATACACACTACCCAGTCCAAGTTTTGCTGTGGTGTGTGTGTGTGTGTTTCTGGTCTTGTTTCTTAAGTTCTATCTACAGGTTAAGTCATCTGATATTTCTCCTATGCATTTTGACTTATCTCACTAGCATAATACCTTAAATTTCATCCAAGGTAAAGCCAAGAAGATGTCTTCATCATTTTTACCAGCCAAGTATTGCATAATGTACACATACCACACTTTCTTAGCCATCCATCGGCTGTTGTATATCTGCACTGTTTCAAAGACTGGGCTGCAAGGACCATATATTTTCAGGAGGCAGGCAGATGTATTTGTTAGAGCTGTCACCATTTAATTCTGTATACCTATTTAAAGTCGTTTGATTGAATGATTCAAAATTTGTCTGGCAATTATATATAATCTAAGAATAACCAGACATATAAAATTATAGATAGTGACAGAAATTAGGAAACTATCTGCACCACTTACTTTTCTCTTTCTCTTTCCACTAAATATAATATATATTTCATATAAATACTTTGAGAAATTAACAAACATTGATTTTTCATGCTGAAAAAATGTATAGTAAGGTTTATAGTGGCATTTATATTTATTTAGAATTACTGGTTGAGTTTCAGGAGATGGGAACTAAAATTATTTTGAATGCATATAAAGCATTTTGCATTGTACAGAGGCAGCTATTGTGCTTTATGTTAGGGAAAACTAGGGTCATCACCTAGATAATACTGTCCATGTCAAAGGATGGCAGATACTCACAAAGGGGTGGTGGTGTACACACAGGCAACAGGTATATCCAAACTCTTCCTGCTTGTTTCAGTTACAGATTCCATAAGAATTAACATAAAACTAAGAAATTCATTCATAAGGCAAGAGTTTAGGGAATTCAATTCTGGCCATGTAGGACATACCACCTAAGAAATCTTGGTGATCTTGCTAAAATGCAGATTCTCATATGGCAGGTTTTGAAATTCTGTATTTCTAACAAGCTCTCAGGTAATAAGCAAAGGCTACACTTTGGCTGTCAAGGTTGTATAAAATGAAGTTATTTCTGGATTGGCAAATAGTTACAGTGCCACACACAGTCTAAAGATTGTTTAATCATTTGGCAGGCAGTTATTGGGTTTCTATTATGCACCAGCCACTGTGGTATATACACATAAATGAAATACATTTAATACGCTCAAGAGTTTCTGTCTTAGTCAATTATAGAATTTTTTTAGACACAGCATTTGACATCCACCTTTTGCTTAAAATATAGTAAGTAACTACTAGATATGAAGTTTTATAAATAGATACGGAGTTAATTTACAGTTTTCTAAAAATTGATCTAATTTTCTTTATTCTAGTTGATATAAACTCTGAGAACTGAAAAATGTGTCTTTCCAAAAAATGTTCTCTGAAAGATCCGTGGAAATACAACTCTTGCAAGGAATTCAGGAATAATCACAATGGGGATATGGGCTCCAGGCTGAAATCAGATGCAGCGATGAACAGGGATGACTGACAAAGAGATAATAAAACAGTCACAGAACAAAGTATTTAATTTATAGAAAATCAATAGTTCTTGACTTTCATTTCACTTAAATCTATGCATTTATCTTTTTATATTTATTTATTTATTTTCCCTTTTGGTTGTCCTTGTTGTTTTAACATTGTTGTGGTTATTGATGTCATTATTGTTAGATAGTACAGAGAGAAATGGAGAATGGAGGGGAAGACAGGGAGGGGGAGAGAAAGACAGACACCTGCAGACCTGCTTCATGGACCCTGAAGAACTCCCCTGCAGGTGGGAAGCCGGGGCTCCAACCAGGCTCCTTATGAAGGCCCTTGCGCTTTGCCCACTGCACCACCGCCAGACTCCCAAAGCTATGCATTTCTAAAGAGATATACTAGGAAGTAATTACCCTAAACAATAAAGTCTAAACCTATGCAATTGCTTTTCTTCTTTATTTTGACTTGGGCTAAGATTCAGAGTTCAAAAGCAGACAGAAGCCAATATAATTAGTATTCAGTAGTATTTGTGCATGCATTTTGTGTATGTATATACATTGTGGAAGTCTATCGTGTGTGTGTGTGTGTGTGTGTGTGTGTGTGTGTGTGCTGCTATGCTAATAACTTCCCAGTTTCCTTTAAAGCCAGAAGACTCAAAAGCTGATGAATTGTCATGACTTTTACTCAGTGCATTTCCATGAAGGGCAACTATCATGCCAGCACTCTGCAACATCACCTGTTCTCAGTGATCAATTTTCAAAGGGTAACATGTCATAATTTAAACTGATTTTGAGGATAAAGTATTCCCTTAGATCTAATAGTTGGTCAGACATTGTTGGTAACAACAAATAAATGACATAATCCATATCCTCAAGAGGTATTCTTTCAACCAACTGTGGATATTTGTGGACACCATGCCATACTGGCTTTTGTACTAGATATAACTCTTTACCATTCAGTGGACTGCAAGTTCAGACACCAACATGAACTCCTTCCTTTTGTAATCAATAATACCAATGGAGAAAGCAAATGAGTAATTTAATTACAACCAAATATTATAACAAAGGGTAAAGACTAACTTCTGGCTTCAAAAAGTTTATATCTTTTCAGCTCCAAAAGCACACACAGAATCTGAAATGTATGATTTTACTATCTTCTTTGATCAAATAAGCTAGGTAATTGCTAAACATTTATTATAACATTGTGTTCACTTGTATTATTTAAGTCATTCATGATCAACTCACAGGTCATTATTCTGTTCCCTAAAGAGCCATCTATTTCAGTGTATTAAAATATCGATGGAACATATTTTGAAGCTTAAAATAATTCTCACAGTTATTTGTATTTGGTGAATTAAGAAACATGCAGTAGTGTGTCTTCTGTTGGCCAGGCATTCTGTGACTCATTTCATTACTGAGAGATAAGCATTGTGCCTGCAAACACATTTTTAATTGGGTTATATGATCTTGCATAGCTCATATAAAATAATGTCCTACTTTTCACAAACCATCAAAGGAGCATAATAGAAGAGAAATGGTTCTTTCAGTCCAATATGCTACCCAGATTCATTCAAGTTACTACACATTACAAATACAGGGCAAAAGAAACAGCAAGGGGAATATAAAGAAAGGATCCTTGAACTAGGCTGGATTTCTCAGAAAGAGAAATTGTCTTAGCTTCTAGATATTTAAAGTCTCATCACATGATGGAACGATTTTGTGTAGTTTCACTCTAAACTATACTGGCAAATTAAGATGTGCTGTTTTGGTTTCTTGGAGGTTGAATCATTTCTCTGGCAGACAATGTACTTTGGAAAAAAAAAAAAAAAAAGAGGAAAAGTTAAGTGCAATAACTCAAATTTACCACCAGGTGACAGTGTTTCTAAAATTAATCATTGATTCTAGAGCACCCAGACTTGTCTTTGTAAACGGGACCACTTTTCAGCTGACAGGTAAATGAACAATATGGTTTCTTAAACAGTAAGCCTAATCATTGGCTATATTTCTTCTTCTAATTGCAATTATTTAAATTTTATGAGATTATATATCCAAAAAAAGGTGATATCTTATACTGAGTAGGCTAGAATGACTGGATCACAATAGAAAAGTGATTAAGAGTTTGAAAAGCAAATATTAAAAACTATGAAGATCAGGATCACTAGAGAAGGTAGGAAGTATAATTTTTATTTAGGCAGAGAGAGAGAGAGAGAGACATCAAAGTGCCAAAGCTTCTTTCAATGCAGTGGAGACTGGGTTCAAATCTAGGTTACATGTATGATAAAGTAGCACACTTTTTTTAAGAGAACTGTTTCACCAGCCACAAACTATACTTCACTTTTTCTTTTTTTATAATTAGAAAAATATATTGGTTTTGTTGCCTCCACGGTTATTGCTGGGGCTAGGTGCTGGCACTATGAATCTGCTGCTCCTGGAAGCCTTTTTATTTTATTTTATTTTATTTTATTTTTTATTTTATTTATTTATTTATTGGGTAAGAACGAGAGAAATTGTGAGAATAGGGGAATATAGAAAAGGAGTGAGAAAGATACCTGCTGACCTGCTTCACTACTTGTGACATGAACCCCCAGGGCTCGAACCAGGATTCTTGAGCAGGGCCTTGCAATTTGTACTATGTGTGCTTAACCTGGTGCACTACCACCTGGTCCCCTATACTTCATAATTTTATCTGAGGAATACTGATATTGAGACTGGAAAGTCAATACTGAATTAGTCACAATAAAATAAATATTCATTTTTTTTTCTCAGAAGCCATATTGACTAATAAAGATAAGATGAATGTTTAGGATCTATTTGCTGAAGTGGGAACAATTTTAAGAAGTGACACTGTGTAGAGGAAAAAGATTAAACTATGCAAACAAAGTGGGACATTCAGGTTATCAGGAAGTAAGGGAAAACACAAGGTGAAACTCAGATTAGATGTGACATATTGCACCAAAACAAAGGATTCTGGGGAAGGAAGGAAAAGGATAGGGTGAAGGAACACCGGTGTCCTGGTATTTCTCATATACACCAGTCAAGGGGAAATGAGAGGCCATGCCTACATGGTAAAGACTATATTTTAAACCATCAACCCCCTTAAAAAGGTAGGGATACCAGTAAAACTTGGGTTCTGCCACTCTTGAGAGAGTGCACATGTTTACGCATGCATATTCCTCTTTCTTTTCTACTCCTGCTTTGCTTAAATAAATGTTCACCTCCCTGGGCAGGGGGAGGGAAAAATGAGAGAGAGGGAGAGAGAGAGAGAGAAGGAGGAGGAGGAGGAGGAGGAGGAGGGGGAGGAGGAGGAGGAGGAGGAGGAGGAAGAAGAAGAAGAGAAGAAGAAGAAGAAGAAGAAGAAGAAGAAGAAGAAGAAGAAGAAGAAGAAGAAGAAGAAGAAGAAGAAGAAGAAGAAGGAGAAGGAGAAGGAGAAGGAGAAGGAGAAGGAGAAGGAGAAGGAGAAGGAGAAGGAGGAGAAGAAAGAGAGAAGAAGTAGAGAAGGAGAAGAAGGAAGCATAATTAGTGGTTTTCCACATAAACTTGGTGTTTGAAAAGTAAAACAGATGTACTTTGGTCTGAATGGAAGACTCATAAAAGTCATATTTCCCAATAAACTCTTCCTATATCTGGGAGTATGCTATGCCACCAGTCCAATCAATTAGAGCCAATGGTGTAAATGTCATTAATTTCTATTAGAATGTCATATCTACAATATGTGTCTAGGTGGATTTAACTCTAATTTATTTGAAATTCTCTCTATAGACATATATAGTATGCTAAATTCTACTCAAGGTAACTGCTAGAGCTGTGCCACAAATCTAGATCCTCTGACTATAAAATTACTTCTCCCAATTATATACCAATTCAAATGCTGCCTGCAAATTTCATTTGCTGGAAAAGCTGATGATAGATGAATAGTAGAGACTTGGAGAAAAAATGGAGGGAGGAATGCTTCAGGGAGGTGTGGATTAGTAGAGAATGATAAACAAATAAGTATAGCTGGAAAATGTATTTGCATAATTACTCAGACACACATCTATTCTCATTACTACTTCCAAAAGTCCCAAGTTAAATTATAGAACAAATCAGGGGAAGGAATGAAACATTAATATTACTGAATAACTGCAGCAATATACAGGGTCCGTGAGGGTTCTCATGGTCATGTGGGCTCAGTCTGGTGCATGTGCCATGAACAGGGACAGTGAAGTTCTAAGGAATCAACTGGTATTTTATGTCAAGTTCATAATATCGTTTCTTATAATTAGATTTGCTTTTAGAGACCTGGGGCTAGAGTTAACTTTGAGAGATGTCTAGTCTTTAAACTAGGGAAATAATACTCTTCTAAATTTACTTAATTTTAAAGTTAGAGAGAGATACAGGAAGACCTGAGATTGAACCTGGGACCTTGGAGGCTTAGGCATGAAAATTCTTTGCCTAACCATTTGCACTGTTTCCCCAGGCAGGAAACACTATTTCTAGTAAACTAGTCAATGAATGTAGACAGCAAGAATTGGACATGACTAGGGTATGTCAAAGAGCATGAATACCAGTTGCTAGGGCAGTATTTATAGCAGTTATGGCATGAGTTCTCCTGAAAAGAACGACCAGGCAGTACACTGCAATAGCCACTGTTACAGACTGGATCTATACAGTAAAGCACTACATACTGCAAGAATAACCAATTAATTGATCGGATGTAATGAAACAGGATCTTTTGGAGTGAAATACTTATGCCATGAATATCAACAACTTAACTGTAGGGATTTTACATGTGAATTGTAGGCATTTGAAAGTTTTGGGACTGGGTGGTGGCTCATGTGGTTGAGTGCACATTACAATGCACAAGGATCTGGGTTTAAGCCCCTAGTCCTTACCTGCAGTGGAGGCTTTATGAGTGGTGAAGCAGAGTTGCAGGTGTATCTCTCTCTCTCTCTCACCCTCCACTCTCAATCTAAATAAACAAATACAATTTAATAAAAGAAACTTATCTAAAAAAATTTAGCCTCAGAATGTGCTCAAAATTGATTTCACATTTACTAATGGCATATCACAAATAAACATGGCTGAGTAAGAAATACATCCCTGGCATATTCAATTTATGCAAATCTGGGACAAACATACATTTTTTAAATAATTGCATATTAAGTCTCAAATGACATCTCATTCAAACTCTCTTCAGAATTTTTCAACCCCTTTGCAACATTTTCACTAAATATCCACTCAGCCTGTTTATGTGCAGTTCACAGACAAGAAGGCATAATCTGTCACAGAAAGATATTCCATGTTCTGACAGCTAGGTCTCCTAGAATTTTAATTCATCTATATGTTCATCTGTAACATTATACTCTAGTCTTACTTATCTTCCTAGGTACTCTAAAAAAAATATTTTAATGTTGTTCCTTCAAATTTATACAGACTGATCATGACCCTCATACTGTAATTTAAAATACCCTCATCTTAATTAATCTTAGAAAAATAGCCATCAGCATCACTGAACACAATGGCAAAAAAGAAAAAAAAAATGAATAAAGCCATTTTTTCTTAAATCACCTTTGAAATTTGCTTTATATGTTACTAGATTTTTTTTAAATATTGTATTTATGAGAGAGAGAGAGAGAGAGAGAGAGAGAGAGAGAGAGAGAGAGATACTAGACTACTACTGAGATACTGGCCCTTTTCTTGTTACTATGTTACTCCTATATGGTGCTAGGTTTGAGGTTTAGGCTGTTTGAATAGCAATGCATGTGCCCTACACAGTGAATTGCCTCTCTGATCCACAGTCTTATCTCTTTAAAATAAATTTACTTAAAGTTTATGCCAAAATTGTCTTCTAAAATTAAGTTAACTGAATGTTCTTACATTTCATATATAATAATGTCACTGTTATAAAGTTGTACATAATCTGGAATTTCCATTATGAATTCTATTCTGACACATTGACTTGTTTAAGTTGTTTAATTTGAGCTTCTAAGCATGTCAAATTGGGAAGTGGTATATTTTGTACCTCATAAGAGTTGTCTCACAGATTCATGATTAGTATTTTTAATGACAGATCTATGCTTGAAAATAATACATATTCTCTAATTTCTTTGTCCAGGCCATTATACATACACAGACACACATACACATACACATACACACACACACACATATGTTCATATATACAAAATCCTTAATTGTTTTTTAATTTTTTTATTTGTTGTTCATCTATTTAAGTCAGAATATCTTAAATTCCTTATCATATCTGTTGTTGTCAACATATTGGGTGATTTGGTTATTTTTATCTGTATAGTAGTTAAGATTTTTATTTGATTGCTTGTTATTGTATTGAAGAAATATAATCTCTTGAATAAAATCTATTTTCACATATCACTATTATTACATCATAGTTCCTCCTAGTTTAATTTGCTTGTCTTTCTCATTGTTTGAACATTATCTTTTATAAGTTTCAATTATTGTATAATATGTGCAAATGTATATTTATGTTTGTATTCACAAATACATATGCCCAGCTAAATGATATTATTATTGTTGTTATTTGGATACAGCTGCCAGTAGTGATTATTATCTTCTATCACTGATGATATTACAGTGCTTTCTGGTTTCTATTGTTGTTGATAAAGGTGTGTTTAAACTAATTGTTCCTTCTAATCATTCTGTCTCATCTTACCTTGTTTTAATTTTTATGTTCTCTAGATTTACTTTATTCTTCCTGAGACTTCTGAAATATTGTATTCTATAATTTTATTGATGGGTTAATAGTTTACAGTACAGTTATTGTATTGAGAGATGGGTACAATTTCTCATCTCACTGTGATAGATGTCTGCAGGACATTTTCATTCCCAACTTACGTCTTCACACATCATCATTCCCCAGGAACCTAAGGTCCTCTCTAACCTCTTCCTTCTTATCCTCCCCCAGAGACTTTTGCAATATATCACTCAGTTAAGGTTTTTAATGTGTTCAATTTCTACCCTTTTTTTTCCTTAAATTCCAGTTATAAATGAGTTCATCTAGTATTTGCCCTTCTCTTTTTGGCTAACTCACTGAACATAATTCCATCACACCAGTCCAAAGTAAGGCAAAAGATAGGATTACATGATTTTTTTTTTCTTTCTGCCTCCAGGGTTATCACTGAGGCTCAGTACCTGCACTATGAATCTACTGGGTTTAAGGGCCATTTTCTGCATTTTGTTGCCCTTGTTGTTACTGTTGTTGTTGCCATTGCTGTTGTTGTTGCATAGGACAAAGAAACCAAGAGAGGAAGAGGAAAAGATAGACCCCTGTAGACCTACTTCACTGCTTCTGAAGCAAGCCCCCTACCACCCTTCAGGTGGGAAGCTGGCGACTGGAACTGAGATCATTATGCTGGACATTGAGTTTTGAGCCATGTGTTCTTAACCTGCTGAGCAACCGCCCACTCCGATTTCATCATTTTTAATAGCTGAGTAATTTTCCATCATGTATATATACCACGATTCTCTTAACCACTCATTTCTTTCTGAATATATGAGTTGTTGTTGACATAACATAGGTTTATTTTTAGTGTTCTGAGAAATCTCCAGACTGTTCAGGATCTTTAAGAATTTCTTTCTTTTTTTTTTTTTTGTATTATCTTTATTTATTTATTAAAGGCAACCAGAAACTGAGAGGGAAGTGGAAAATAGAGAGAGAAAGAGACAGAGTGGTGCCTGCAATACTGCTTTACCACTCATAAGGCTTCCCCCTATATAGGTGGGGACTGGGGACTCCAACTTGGGGTTCTTGAACATTTTAGCATATGCACTCAAGCAGGTGTGCCACCACCTGGCCCCTCTTAAAAAAATGTCTTGGGGGTTGGGCTGTAGCGCAGCAGGTTAAGCACACATGGTGGAGACTCAAGGAACAGTATAAGGATCATATGTTGGTAGAATTTACAAGTCTGAAATCTTCAGGGAAGGATTAGAGACTACAAATTCTAGCAGACATTACGTCTACAGACCCAAGGTAAGAAGACAATCTTAAGTTCTTTTCTCACATGGAATAAATCAACCCGGCTTTGACCTAGCACGTTATGATTGGGCTCTCCTCAATCGCTATCGAACAGGCCATGGCCGGTGCGCCACTATTTTCCACTGCTGGGGAGCCAGAGACGACCCGAACTGCCCCTGCGGCTACAGACTATGACCCACATAGTCAACGACTGCCACCTCTCCAGATTCAAAGGAGGTCTCGAAACTTTACATCAGGCTCAACCTGATGCTGTTGACTGGCTACGGAAGAAGGGCAAATGCTAGAAGAAGAATGAATGAATGAATGAAACACACCCAAGTTATGGTTACAAAAATTAATCTGCTGTATTCATGTCTCCAAATGTAAAATGTTAATTACACCAAAAAAACACCTTCATGTGGTCAGGTGTTGTATTAGTTAGAGTGGATGTGTTAAAGTGTGTGAGGACCCAGGTTCAAGTCCCTAATCCATACCTGAAGGGGGAAAGGCTTTATTAGTGGTGAAGCAACAGCACAGGTGTTTCTCTTTCTCACTCCCTCTTTACTTCCCTCTTGTCTCTCAGTTACTCTGTGTGTCTAGCCAATAAATAAACACTTTCAGGAAAACATTAACTGGTGCTAAATACAATATCCTAGACAAGATGGCACCATATAATTAATAACCACTCATTTTATCTTTTGCATTTTCCAGTAATATTTAATATTTCTTTGATTTGATACATTCAAATGATTTACTGTTACAGCTTCATTAATTCTGCCTTCAAATAAATTTAATCTAGAAATTGAATTTTTGCATAACCATTATGCTATCGCTACTGCCCTTGGAACTGAATTTTTAAAAAGCATTTGCAGTTTTTATTTTAAGAAATTGCAGTTCTTATTCAAATAATCATATTTGTATTATACTTTCTATTTTCATATTGTTAAACCTTATAATCTAAGAATAGTTTGACTCTTTACTGTCATATTAACTCTGGTTTCATTATTCTTTAATTTTGTGGAGTTTGGGGTTCAATTTTTCACAGAAAAAAAAAGTTTTTCCCACTGAGGCCTGGGTAGGGGGCTAACTTTAATAATGTTTTTGGGGTCTGATAGCAGAGGCTTCACAACATCTTTTTATAGGGAGAAGGCAGCCTGAGTCCTACCTTTACTAGTTCCATTTCCTGCATCCCTGCTTGCACTGGCCCATATGTAAACCCAGATTCCATATAAAATATATGCTGATCATTTAATTATTATCAGATAGCTCTTGTCAACTCAGGGCATATTCCCAAGTAATCCTCAATTTTGAGACGGCCACATCTTTCTTTTGATTCAGTTATTTTTCATTGTCAATTCTTTCAAGGAGATTCCAGAAGGGGAACCCTGGGCCCCACAGGTCTCAATACTATTACTAAATGACTTCCCTAGGAATTGTTTTTTTATTCTTTACTTTTAAGACAGAGAAAAGGGAATATAGTACAGCACTACTCCACTTCCAGTGCAATTAATGGTGTTCCCATGTGGTGCTGAAGTTTGAACCCAATGCCTTGCACATTCTACAACATGTGTTCTACCAGGCAAGCTATTATCCAGTTCTTTATTGTTTTTAAAATTTATCTCATCCACTTCTCATGGTGGTAGGGGTGTTGTAAGAAGACCTCTATTTTTGTTTCATTAAAAGTATTACTGTAAGCTATTGCTGTATAAATAATATTTCTACAAAGAAGTTCACCAACTATTTAAAATATTACTTTTTACATATTTTTTCAAGTCTTCAGGTAAAAAGCTACAGTTTTTTTAACAAACAAAAACCCACATAGAAATTGTCATTTAAAGGTGTTTCCAATGGGGCTGGGTGGTGGAGTACCTGTTGAGCACACATTACAATGCTTAAGGACCCAGATTCAAACCCCCAGGTCCCCCTTGCAGGGGGGAGTTACACAAGTGGTGAAGCAGTGCTACAGGTGTCTCTCTGTCTCTATCTCTATCTCCCCCCCTTCCTCTTGATTTCAGGCTGTTTCTATTCAATAAATAAATAAAATAACCATAATAATAATAATAAAATAAAAATGTTTCCAAGTGACTTTTATGTAAATAATAAACAAGGAAAGTGTTTCTACCTATCCTCCTGTACTTCTTTTTATTTTTTTTAAATTTTATTTATTTTTCCTTTTGTTGCCCTTTTTTATTGTTGTTGTAATTATTATTGTTGTTGTTATTGATGTCATCGTTATTAGATAGGACAGAGAGAAATGGAGAGAGGGAGAGAGAAAAATAGACACCTGCAGACCTGCTTCACCACTTGTGAAGTGACTCCCCTGTAGGTGGGGAGCTGGAGGCTCATACCAGGATCCTTACTCCTGTCCTTGCACTTTGCGCCACGTGTGCTTAACATGCTGCGCTACCTCCCGACTCCCTCTCCTGTGCTTCTATGTGATTTATTACATATTCATGCTCTAAAACATAGAATTATAGTGTTATTCTTGACTTATAATTCTCCATCAACAACTAAACTGGTGACAACAATGGTACTGATGGTACCTAACATACTTACTATTGACTCCTAAAACAAAGCTGATTACTTTACATTTATGAATTGAAAATAATCACCAAAACATGAAACATCTTCTTTTCAGTAAACTTGGAACAAACTAGTTTGTATGTGTTTAATAGGTAATGCCTGGATTAGCAACTGCTACTATTTTCATAAACAAAAGAGGCCTTAGAGATCTTAGTTGACAAAAAGCTCAATATGAATCAATAATTTGTTCCCTTTTAGACAAAATGCCTCCTTGAGTGCAAAGAGAAAGACTTATTTTTCTTTCTATCACCAATACTAGCACATCAATTGGGCCAGTAATTATGCGTTGCATGAATGAATGGCAATGCTATCAAAAGAGGAGTTGTTGACACAATAGTGTACATTTCATAAGGAAATGCAGTTTGACAAGAGTAATAAAGGAGATTTTCAGATACCTAAAAAGTTGTCAGATAGAAGATGGATTAGGTATTCTGATGGGTCCACATGAACATAATTACACCTATCTGGTAAAAGTTATAAGAAAATCAAATTGGGCCTGAAAGAAGATCCTCATGAGGGGGTCGGGCGGTAGCACAATGGGTTAAGCGCATATGGCACAAAGTCAAAAGACTGATGTAAGGATCCCTGTTAAAGCCCCTGGCTCCCCACCTGCAGGGAAATAATTTCACAGGAGATGAAGTAGGTCTGCAGGTGTCAATCTTTCTTTCCTCTTCTCTCCATTTCTCTCTGTCCTATACAACAACATCAATAAAAACAACAATAACAAATACAACAATAAAAACAACAACAAAAAGAAGATACTCCTGATAAAAATACAAAAAATGAAACGGTTTGATTTGTGTTATTCAATAGGATGAAATATCTTTTATTTATTTTTTAAATTTTTTAAAATTTATTTCTTTATTGGGGAATTAATGTTTTACATTCAACAGTAAATACAATAGTTTGTACATGCATAGCATTCCCCAATTTCCCATTTAACAATACAACCCCCACTATGTCATTTATCACCCTTCATGGACCTGTATTCTCCCCACCCACCCACCCCAGAGTCTTTTACTTTGGTGCAATATGCCAATTCCATTTCAGGATGAAATATCTGTTACTAGAGGTGTAGTTGAAAATGTTCATACCAATCATAAAACAGTTGCAAAGAATTGACTCTGAGTAACAATGAATGATGGATTCTAGTCATTTTGATAGTCAACATTTTATACTCATCCCAATAAAAAACTTTACGTATACCCTTTTGGTTTTGCTTTCTGAATTTTGGCTCATTATTGTGAATGCCTGAAAACATTTGAAATACAACGTCTGTTATATAGTATGCTCTATGTTCATCAATATTCCTATTCTACACTCAATCTTTGTGCTAAAGTGCCCTCCAGTCTACTGATAGAAACATCAGTGTTTACAATGCATCTTAAGGATTTCCTTCTAGGACCAAGAAAATAGTGGTAGAGTACAAGACTTGCATTCCTGAGGTTTCCGTTTCAATTTATCATACTCCAGTGCTTAGCTGTGCTATCTTCTCTTTCCCTCTATTTCATCTGTGTACTTGCAGGCACACACAAACACACACACACACACACACACACACACACACACACACACACACACACCTTGAAAACTAAAAGAAATTGTCCCTAGAAAAATTCTGCTGTATTAAATTCTATTACCAATGTATAATTTTTCTCTATTCTGCCACCAATGATATAATGATATTTATTCTCCAATGCTATGCTACAGGTATATCTATAATATTTTTCAACAGTTGGGAGAAAAGATCTACACTACATTGATTGTGACTTTCAGCTTCCTATTAGTATGTTTTAATCTCATTTCTAGTCTTTAATTTTTCATAAATTCTAAATAAGTTTTATTGACCTTAACATCAGGTACTGGAATATTTTCTTATCTGATTAAAGACAACTCAGCTTAGATAAGTAGTTATATGCATTCATTAATTTTACAAGTTCTTATATATAAGATAAGTTATATTTTATAAGAGACAGAGAAAGACCAGAACACAGCAATGGAAGGATCAAAATCAAGGCCTCTTGCACTCAAGTAATGAAATGGACCTTCTGTTAGCCAGCTCTCTGTCTGAAAACACGTTTCATAAATTCTCAACTTAATTTTTTTCCAGTTTGAACATCATCGCTACCTAAATGGAATTCTCAAAATTTGAAAAGTTAAAAGTGGTTCTATTCTTTTTTAAAAAGACTTTATTTATTTATTTATTTATTTATTTATTTATTTATTTATTTATTTATTTATAAAAAAATAGGAAGAGAGAGAGAAAGAACCAGATATCACTCCGGTACATGTGTTGCTTGGGATTGAACTAAGAACCTCATACTTGAAAATTCAATTCTTTCTTTACTGTGCCACCTCCTGGACCACAGACTGATGCTAATTCTGTCTCCAAACATAGCTTGTTTTTATTCTTTCACTTAATTTACGTAAAGTAAATCTACACCTTTTCTTTTTTGTCTATTATGTATTTTTCCTAAAGTTCATCTAAATCATGAAGTTGAGTGCACATGCGACCATGTTCAAGGACCTGCAGGGAGTGTATCTAGGGCTGTATTTCTTCAGTGGTGAAGCAGTGCTGCAGGTTTCTCTCTGGTCTCTTTCCTCTATCTTCCCTTTCCCTCTCAATTTCTTTCTCTACTCAATAAATAAATAAAATATAAAGTATAAATAAACAAAGTTATATAATTCTAGGACTTACAAGTACTATTCTTACAAGTTTTTGAAATTTTCTGTTATTTTTCCCACTACTATTATGCTAATCTTGTCTTAATATTGGATAAATTTTCTTTTAAAAAAGTTATAGGAATAAACAGAAAAAGGAATGTTTCTATTTCTCAGAAATAGCATCAGATATACATTTTTTTTTTACCCTCATAACTACCTTAAAAAAAAAAACAATCAACAACAGTAAAGAATAAATAATTGTGGTGGTCTGGGAGGTGGTACTATGGATAGAGCACTGGATTCTCAAGCATGAGGTCCCAAGTTCAATCCCCGGCAGCACAAGTGCCAGAGTGATATCTGGTTTTTATCTAGTTCTCTCTCTCTCCCTCTCTCTCTCTCTCTCTCCTCCTCCTATCTTTCTCATCAATAAATAAATAAAATATTTTTAAAAAAGAATAAATAAGTGTGCTTCATTCAGTGGTTCTTATATTTACATAAATCAACATTTTAGATGATATCCTTTCCAGTGGAAGAGAGAGTCACTATGCAGAGTTGAACTAATGCTAAGACAATGTTACAGTAATTCCTGTTCGCTTTCTCTAATTATGATTACTTAGAAAGGTTGAATTTTGAGGAAGGAGTGATGCAAAAAAAAAAGAAAAAGAAAAATTCCTCTTCAATCTCCACTATTTCTTTTTTAAATTTTTTTTTTATTTAAGAAAGGATTAATTAACAAAACCATAGGGTAGGAGGGGTACAACTCCACACAATTCCCAACACCCAATCTCCATATCCCACCCCCTCCCATGATAGCTTTCCCATTCTCTATCCCTCTGGGAGCATGGACCCAGGGTCATTGAGGGTTGCAGAAGGTAGAAGGTCTGGCTTCTGTAATTGCTTCCCCGCTGAACATGGGCGTTGACTGGTCGGTCCATACTCCTAGTCTGCCTCTCTCTTTCCCTAGTAGGGTGTGTCTCTGGGGAAGCTGAGCTCCAGGACACATTGGTAATCTCCACTATTTCTTAAAGACTTTATTTATGAGAGAAACCAAAACAGCATTGGGAGCATTGAGCCGTGTAGAATGTTTTTTTTTTTGTTTTGTTTTTGTTTTTTTTTTTACCAGAGCACTGTTCAGCTCTGGCTTATGGTGGTACGGGGGATTGAACCGAACCTGGGAACTTTGGAGCTTCAGGTTAGAGAGGTCCTCTGCATAACAATCATGCTATCTACCTACCCTCCGCCCTCTATTTGTTTTTTTCATACTATTTATGAAGTGCTTTGAATCAAACCCAGGGCCTCAGGCATGCATTATACTGCTATGTAGTGTAATGGCTCAATTATCTTATTTTTTGAATCAAGGTCTTTTATGTTGCTAACTCAGGAAAAAAAAATGTGGTGATATTACCTATATAGTCATAGACCAATATTCAAAAAGTAGATATTGATACTCATGCAAGTTTGAGACAGTATCTAGCATGGGAGAAGGTAATGGATATATAAGTCCTATTGAGTTAATGACACTAGAATATGTCATCCAGCATCTTTGTTCCATGCAATCTTTAGATACTAAATGTACTTGCCTTTTAAAATGCATCTGTCAGAGCAAATTTAACATGTGACTGGTAAACAGAAAGAGGTCTATTCCCATACTCAGAATAAATGAGTAACTGATATTGGACAATTGCCCCCAGTTATTTCAAAAGCATGCCTGTAGTTTGCATATCATGAACTACTTATTTTCAACAACAACACCTACTCTCAGCTAACTGTAATCAGAGAAGTCAGTAAAGAGAATGCCACAGTCAATGAAAAGACTGCTCATAATAGGAGGCCCACTGCTATGCTGAGAGCAACTGATTGCATAAGATCATCTATTCAGCCCCTACTGAATTGTTGTTAGTGCTCAGTTCAACCTTGCACTAGTCACCAATTATGTTAGCAGCTGAGCACATATTTACTTCTCTGGAAAGTGGGCTTATGTGTAGAATTGTGGTGAATGGATCACAAGATGGCCCTCATGCTCTCACTCAGAGTGCAGACTCAAGGTGCCACTGCAGCACAGTTAGATTTGGAAAAGAATGGAAAAGACAAAAGGAAGAAAAAATAAAAAAACAGCAAAGCATGCTGAAAAGCAGGGTGGGGTAGAAGACTAGACTGTGTCCTGACTTTGCTGTCCCTAACAGGAAGTTACAACAAATTCAAAAGGCTTGGCCTGTGACTAAAGAAGCATTTGTTCCCGACCATTAAACCTGGCTTGCTCACCAGAAGGATTTTACAGCCCCTTTCACCATGCTGAAAATTTGAGTCTGGGGATAATCCCTTTCACTCCTGTTTCTGTTGGTCTGCAAAACTGTTGGAGAGATTGAACCTTGGGCATTTTGTCAGCGAGGTCTAATGCACATTTTGCTCTCTTTGAATGGGTATTCAGCAGACTTTAAATCTATAAAAAATTCGACTAAGTCCTTGCCTATTTTCTCACCTATGGGGGCTAGGCAGCTCAGCGTTATCAGAGAGGTGCCAGCTGTTGCTATTACAGACAGAATTCAATGGTTCATTTATCTGAATATGTACTGTTATTCCACAAGATCTCAAGGAAGGAGACTTTGTGATGGTGATGCACTTCTTTTCTGATAAAGCTCTTGCTTGAATAAAGATCACTTTTTAAGGTTGGGGGCTCTCTGAGTGACTGGAGTGACTGACTAGAAGTGTTTCTTATGCACATACTGACTTCAGTACCTAAGAGACATATGAAAGCTTCCTTCTAGATTCACAGCCCCACCAAAACAGAATATACACATATATGTATAAATATATGTACACACACATGTGCTTACATGTATTTACACACACACACACACACACATATATATATATATAGATATATATTGCTAAAAACAAAACTATATTTCCTACTGTTCCTCATGCCCCATTGATACTGAGAAAGTAGTCAGAAACAGATTGGCCCAAGATCGGGCCCCAGAATTTGCAAAAGACAAGGGGGGGCATGAAGAGATAAATAAGAACAGCTGTTGAACCGAAACCAACTGTTCCTTGTTCTGCGTAAATATTTCCACCTATACCCACCCTGTGATAACTATAAAAAGGTGGAATGAAAAATGATTGGGGTTGCAGACTCTCCCCTTGCGTAGAGGGGAGTCCACTGCCCAAGCTTAAGCTTGCTAATAAAGGCTCTTGCTATTGCATGTGATTCTGGTCTTCTTTGCGTGAGATCCAGACTCGAACCTCTGGTCATAATATTTCTAACTACTACTGAATATAATTCAGCACATGTATAAATAAAAAGCAATAGCTACACTCACTAGTCTGATAGCAATGAACATGGCCCATTATCAGATAACTTGTAGAATGTTGAACAGAGTGTACAAAGTGGATTCAAAAGTATGTGGACTTCAGTGTAGTCATTTAGCATGCTTTAACTAGAAAATTATACTCTTCTGCCCTCGTGAGTGTGGTAGCATTTCACAGGATTGCTTTTTTCACAGCAGGGGCCTGAGCTTAGTCATCACTTTTAATTAAACTAACACAATAAATGAAGTCTTGGAGTTTATTTAAATCAACCTATTTTGTTTTTATTAACTCTGAACATATAAATTGGTCTCTAATTCATAAAACAGTTAACTAGTCTCTAGAGCAGACTTCTGCTACTGGATAACTGATTATAATGCCTTTATCTGTTCATTTACATATCCTTTGTCATTCAATTTGAAAAAAAAAGAATCAAGCTGCAAGAATAATTTTAACTTTGAAGATCTATTGTAACTCCTTTGCTTGCTACAAATGCGTACTTTAAAAGTACTTCAAATATCAAGCACATGGTTATCAGAAAGAAAAGTGAAAATAGTAATTGTCATGATGTATTTTTTCTATGTATTTCTATGTAGAACTTCAATGACTTGCCCAATAGATGATGAAAATGGTTCAAACTGCACGTAGCCAAGGGCCAAGCAAAGGACTTTGATGATAAGTGATGCATAGTTATATAGTTGATTAAGGATGTAATGAAAATAAAAAAGATTTGGAAAATGATCTAATAAAGGAAAGGAACAATTCTAATTTGGGCCCAAAATGTTATAAACAAGTTTTTAAACATAAAGGAATCATATAATAGAAACTATTAATTCAGACAAGAAAGAAACCTGCTGAATAGGTTAAAATTGAAACTGCAAAATATACTAAAGAAATGCAATTTTATGACTTCTGCTTATGTAAACTATCTTTAATGAGTAACAAATTTTGAAGTAGATCCCAGTAAGGAAGATAGATGATCACAGTCTATTTTTCTATCCTTAACTACTGCTTCTAAGTCCTATTATTTTTAAAGTGTTCCTTACATTGAGAAAAAATAGACTAAGAGGTCATCAAGCTGAAATTCAAATTCCTTAGCATTAACAATCTAACAACTTACTTTCTGAGAACTATGGTGGTTACTCTTGGTGATATTGGAGCACAGAACTTTGGTGATGGCTATGGTGTGGAAACATGCCCCTGTAATTTTATTATTCTATAAACCACAATTAAATTACTAATAAGATAAATGAAAAATTAAAAATATAAAAAGGAATCCTCCCATTTATCAAAGTAAACAAATGTGACAGTCAGATATCTGGAAGTTGCATTAAATTATGAAAGGAATATGCACAGGAAACCAGTGGGTTCACCAACTTATCTAAGTGAGAGTGGGGAGGCCAGAATAGGAAGCATGCACCAGTGACAATATCTGGGTCTATTCTCATTTCCTCACTTGTACTAAGTTCTGTGACTAGCAGTAAACACTGACTGAGGACCTTACAATGTACCAGACACCCACCCTTGCTGTTTACATATAAATGTATGTGAAACTCATAAACTCTTTAATTTTTCTCTAATTATCACCCACATTTGAAACTGAAAAGAGGTGAGAGAGATAGAATAATGGTTATATGAAAAGACTTTTATGCTTGAGGCTTCAAAGTCCCAGGTTCAATCCCTACCACAATAAGCTAGAACTGAAGAGTGCTCTGATAAAAATAAATTAATTAATTAAATAAGCAATAAATTTAGTGGCATGGAATGTACAAAAAAGCTAAGTAGAAAGAGTAGCTGGTATATGCATCTATGTGAACTGACTTCAGAGGCTATCATTTTAACTGTGACTCTACATTGCCTTACTGTTGGATAGTATGCCTGCTCCCCCTGGCTTCTGCTTAACCATATGCCTATATAGGGATAGATTTAATCCCATTCAAAGCTTTGGTCTATTTACATAAATCACTTTTACATTTACATAAAGCACTCCAGGGCATTGGTGGTTCAGTGATAGGATTCTTGCCTGCTCTGCCCCCTCCTTGTCACACTCTGATTTTCACCAGTCACTTTTCTCTCTACCCTCTCTATGTCACATCCTGTTTCCACCCTACTTGGCAAGTATATATAAAGATAGCATTGTGAGGTTTAGGGTACTTTAACTTGAGTTTAGCTTAGCTCGTCTTAGATTGTGCTGCGTCCTGCATGAATAAAGAGATATTGCCTACAGCTCAACCATGAGTCCCTGGTCGTCTGTTACCCACCCATGAAGCCAGCCCGGCGAAAACAACCTAGCCCGGCGAAAACAACACCTTACCACTTTGCTATACTATGCCTCAGTACTAAATGGAGTGTGCACAATTTGAAAAGTTTTTTGAATAGATCTCCATTTTGGTCTTAGAACATTTAATTGATAAACAAACTTTTCATAAACAACATCTGTATCATATTCACTATTCAAACACTTGGATAAACTAGGAGAGTATCAATGGGGCTAAAAATAATTTTTATTTTTTTAATTAATCAGTTTACTAATTTGAAACCTTAGTGCTTAGATTGAAGGAATATATACTCAGAATTGAAGTCTATGTATTAAAAAGCTTGAGATAATCAGTCTATTTTCCCCTTCTCATACTAATTAAATAGTGAATTCTAAGACTATAAGTAGATAGGAGTATATATCATCTTTTGTTGTGGTGGTGGTCAGCACTATACCCTCCAGGATGACTTTTTCAGAAAGAAAAAGAGAGAGCAAAAGACAGGGAAAGACACCACAACAGTGAATCTACCTCAGTGCAATGAGGGCTTGAACCTGAGTTGTGTGCATAGCAAAGCAGACACTCTCAGATGAGCTATCATATCAGTTCTGAGGTTCACATACTTATGTACTTTAAATTCTAATGGGAATAACTGAAGTTACAAGAGAGCATCTGAAATGTAACTTGCATGAAATCTAGAAATCAAACCCAACTTATCTATTTGCTAACACAGTAAAATAATCAAAATAAAAATTAATTATAAATTTACATACATAAAATTTACCTAAAGACAAAAATGCATTAGTAGACAAGTGAGAACTAAAATATTGTCCACTGCTTTCTTGATTTACACACTAAGAAAAACACAGTCCATAAACCCATATGTGGATTAAGGAAAAATCTCTAAGCATGTCTCAGATCTATAAATAAAGTCTTAAAAAAGAGTAGAAATCAATCTTCTGAAATATCATCAGTGTTTGTTTCATACAGTATCAATGGTAATTTCTAAAAAAAAAAGAAAAAGAAAGGTTTTTTATTCTCTAAAAAGGAGTTAGACTTAATATACACATTAGTCAAAATTTTTGAAAGAAACTTCCACATCAAATTATTTTCTGAATGTTTATATATGCATGCTTGCAAATTTCCTTGGAGTTTAATTTCACCCTCTTCAAGTTCCTCAAAAGCTGATACACTTCTGTTAACTTCAGGCCACTCTAGACCGTTTGGGAACTGCAAAAGGATTTCTCAGACGGTACTTATCTGTCTTAGGTAATGGCTGAAGCCCAACTATAGAAAAGTGAGAATGAGTCCATATTTAGGAGCTCAGCTCTGCAGGGTTTCTCCTGCATAATGGCTCTAAATTATGCCACACACAATGGAGGACTTGCTTTTTCCTAAGAAAAGATGACTTATCAAACTGTGCTATCTTTCTAGTAAATTGAGTAGAAAAAAGAATTTAACAAGGATGAAAATAGCTTTGATACCAGAGGAGCCACACACATTCCCCAATAATGATCAAATGATTAAGGAGAAAGAATAAGATTAACGTGGAACTCTTAAATTGTCCCATTTAACATCCATTTTCTCAACTTTCATGCAGTAGTGTGTATAGACGGTTTCTTTAAATTTTGTGAATATAGTGATGATCTTATATAGAATCAGTAGTAGATTTAATTCAGACTAATGAAGAGTTTTATAAGATTAAAAAACTCTGATGTCCTAATAATCTCATAGAAAGTTATATCTGTTATATTATGTAAAATAAAATTAGTATTGGGTCACGTAGACTACCCATATTTTCCTTAAAGCAAAAATTCCAAAGGTAATCAATACAGAAAGTTCTTAATTTAATTTAGTGAGTTTTTTTTTTGTTGTTGTTGTTTTTACAAGAGCACTGCTCAACTCGCTCAATTCTGGCTTATGGTGGTACCATACAGGGGATTGAACCTGGGACTTTGGAGCCTCAGGCATGAGAGTCTCTTTGCATAATCACTTTGCAATCTACTCCCACACAGATAGTTTTACAATAGTTTTGACACCCAAATATAGGAAAGGTGCATAAATATTGCTGACTATAAAGCCCATGTATTTGTTCTGATCTGGGGCCCATATTCAGCTAAGGAGACTATGTGACCTCTGCATCCCTGTAGATCTGAGCTCACATTCTATGGTCATAAGTAGGAACACACCAAGCTGCCACAATATCAGGACCCATTTTCCTCAGGTATAGCATAGAGTATGTTGTTCAGCCTCCCTTCAGAGGATGCAACATTCTCTGCTGTTGTTCATCCACATTGAGGGCAGGTCCTATGGGGGCCCACAAAGGGGTCTATTGTGTTCTTCCTGATAGGAATGACCGGTAACAATAGAGAGGGATTTATTTGAGGTCTAGGCCCATCATGTCTGTTTGGGAGTCTCAGGACTCCCAGAATTGGGCCCCAGCTGATGGGGTGGCCTGATAGTGACTAAAGAGTCATCATTAAAGTATGCCAGTCTCTTGCCATTATTCAGCTTTTGCAGTCCTTGCTTTGATAAGGTTAGCTTTAGAGTGAAAGAAGGAAGTATAATAGGAAGTAGGTGAGGATGGTATCTAAGTCTAAGTAGACACTATGCCATTATGAACTTGATACTGACTCACTGCAGACTATTGTGTACTTTTGCTTTCAGATACATATTTTGCCCTAATTTATGGATACACATGCAAACACATGTTCTATCTCTTTGGACCTGGTCTATATCTAGGTTTTGGGACTCTGTTAGGAAGTAAACCACCTGGAATGGAATTAGAGAATCCTATGAAAGGAAAAGTTTCACTGGAGTAATGAGGCCGAAGAGTTGACATTCCACACCTGACATTTCTGTACACAGTCTGAGATGAAGCATGCTGAGGTGGTACTCCTTGCATTGATTAGTTTGGTATCAGTGGTATGAATTGAGAGAAGCATGCAGGAAAGTAACCCCCACCCTAGAGGTTCCAGGACTGGGGAAAATATAGGCTCTATAGAGGAAGCAGGAGGTTCCTGCTCTTTTAGGTTGTCAGAAGGCAATAGATAGTTATTGCTATAACATTGTTTGGCAATTGAGTTAACTTTGAAATATCACTTTGTTAGGATTTGCTGTATCATATAAAACATCACCATAATGTATGTCCTTTGACATTATTTGTATATAGCTGTGCTATTGGTTGCTTCTTTTCTCCTTGGTCTAAGCTTCTAAGAGAGTCATCATATCAAAGACTCAGCCTATGGTCTGTGCATTAAAAAGTTCCCATATTAGGGAGCTACTCTCTTCCATGATTCAGCTTTCTGGTCGTTTATAAAGCCATGACATCATCTCCCCAGATAATAACTTGGATACACCTGCATATCAGATTTCAGGCTCAGGGGAAAAAAAAAAAAAAACTAGTATAACCACAGGCCCCTTGGAATATAACTAAAATATGATACTACTAGCTATCTACACAATGGAGACCCCCCCCTCCACTCTTCTTCTGCACTATTTAAGCTTCATGATTAGTCAACGATTTGTTTGGCTTTATATGTTAACTCTCTTTTCAGCCACCAGGCTCAAGATGTTAGCATGATGCCAAACAGACTTCCCTGGACAGAAACCCCAACAATTTGTCCTGGAGCTCTGATTCCCCAGAACCCCACCCCACTAGGGAAAGAGTGGCAGGCTGGGAGTATGGATCAAACAGTCAATGCCCTTGTTCAGCAGAAAAGCAATTACAGAAGCCAGACCTTCCACCTTCTGCATCCCACAATGGTCTTGGGTCCAATCTCCCAGAGGGTTAAAGAATAGGAAAGCTATCAAGGGAGAGGACGGGATACAGAGTTCTGGTGGTGGGAACTGTGTGGAGTTGTACCCCTCTTATCCTATGGTTTTGTCAGTTTTTCCTTTTTATAAAGAATTTAAAAAAATAGTTTTGACACATCAACATAGAATTTTAATCTCAATTATAGCATTATTAATACAATACTTTGAAGTAGTCTTCATCTAAGATAACAAGATTTTGTGGATCTTTCTCTATAAATAAGAAAAGGAAAATCAGGATAAATGATGTATAAAAATGTTGTTCATATTTTATTCTTATAACATCAAGTCAAACCAATGAATGAGAACTCTAGCAAATTAATCATAGTAAACCTGTGCTTACTCCTTCAAAATCATCAACAGATCTCCCAAAGAAGCTCAATTTAAAAAATGATAGGTAATGATAAGATATAAGCAGCCTCACAATGTGATTGTGAGGGTTCAGAGTTATTATAAGCACTTTCTTCCTATTCTCTATTTTTTAAAATATTTTATTTATTGATTGATTAGAAAGATAGGAGGACAGAGAGAGAACCAGACATCACTCTGGTACATGTGCTTCCGGGGCTTGAACTCAGGTCCTCACGCTTGAGAGTCAAGTGCTTTATCCACTGCACCACCTCCTGCACCACGCCCATTCTCTATTTTCAAGCAAAAAAACCAAAAAAACAATACACTGAGAGTTATTCAGAGTGATGGCATGATGAACACTGTCATTATAATTACCTATCACAAAATTATATTGGTCTACCTTGAGGAACTGTAAGATCAAAGATTCAATTATTCTTTTTATGCTTCAAGATACATTATGTACCTTGACTAATTTATAAAAGCATTTTTAATAACAAAGTTTGGAGCAAAAAAGAATATACCTATAAACCATAATTTATCTTTTGTGACCTATTCACTGACAGTTGCTCAAGGTTTAATATGCTCCAATAAAATCCATTCTCCACAATTAGTTAGTGATGTTCCCAAATTCAAATGAAATCTTCTCACCCACTCATTAAACATTTTACGACTTCCCATTGCTGTTAGTATTATGACCCTTGATTCTACTGGGTATAACAAAGCCCTGCCTGCTCTGGATGTTATTCATGAAATCTAATCTAAAGCTACTCTCTACCTTCCACAACAGGCTACTTCCAACTTTTAAAAAACATATCCTGGCACATCTGTTTGGCCTTGGTATATAATCTTCCCTCAGCCCTACTCATTTTGGTTAATCAACTTCATAATACCCTACAGGAGATTACCAAGGGAGCATGTGGACCACATATGAGAAATATAAAGCAATTATGTGGAGAACTAGGAGGAAGATAAAAAGATAGCTTTTTTTCTCTACTTAACTTCTGCTTAAAGGTAAAATATGTTTTAAAATATTGACTAGCATGAATATACATAAATATTTCATATATAACATGTTCTGAGACATGCAGTAGGAAAAAATGTTGACAGGACACCCTCTCCTCTTATCTGTAACTTCATGAATGCTTTTCTTTTATTGATGTATTCCTTTTTGTTGCCCTTGTTATTTTATTGTTGTAGTTATTATTGTTGTTGTTGTCATTCTTGGATAGGACAGAGAGAAATGGAGAGAGGAGGGGAAGAGACAGAGGGAGAGAGAAAGATAGACACCTGCAGACCTGCTTCACCACCTGTGAAGCGACTCCCCTGCAGGTGGGAAGTCAGGGGCTCTAACTGGGATCCTTACACCGGTCCCTGCACTTTGCACCACCTGTGCTTAACCTGCTATGCTACCGCCCTACTCCCTTGAATGCTTTACTTAACCAATAAGACTAAGACACAATTTTTTCTGTAGACACTCAAAACATTATGTGCTTCTGTGTAGCATTATAGTAATTATGACTTTTATTTATTTCAAAGTAGTTGATTAGTTCTTCTCAACCATTCACTGAATTCTCTCATGAGAGCATGCAGTGGGGTATATTTTAGATAGCTTTTCTTCTTTCATAGCACTTAACATATATACGTACTTGATATTCTTTCCATAATCACAGAGAAACGTGTGTTGGAAACATGCAAAAGTATATCTATATTTGAAATATAGTTTACATTTGAAACAAGCATATATAAATAACATAAATGTAATTTAGCTAAAATCAAGGCTCTTCAAAGGGAGAGCTTTTATTTTTTTCCTCTTATTTGTTTTTTATTTAATTTTTCATTTATATTTATTAGGACAGAGAAAGATCAAGGTGTGGAATAGTGACAGAGAAGTTGAAAGACAGAAAACTACATCATGCTTCATGAGTGGTGACTCACGAAGCTTCTCCCTTATAGTTAGGGACTGAGGATTTGGTGCCTGGTTTGTACTCAACTGGGGCTGCCACTGCCCACCCCCTCTCTCTTATTTGTAACCAATAAACCTTAACTCTGTCTACTTCATTTTATATTGATTTTAGTAAACAATCTTTATGTCATACATTTATCTATTTGCTACAACTTGTTAGGACAAAGTTCAAATATGGCTGGGTTCATGATGCCTACAATTATTGCAAAATTTTTTGCTGTAAAACAGATTAAGAGGCCCTACTCAGCAAGCACTGAGCCAACTACTTCCCTGGCTGCTTCAGGAACATGTGGCAGGCTCTGTACTGTGATGGATAACATATGAAGTGCATAGAGTTGCCCATATGCTGCTGCAATTTTCCTGTACAGGATGTGCTCTTTGGACTTAATAATGGTGATTTAGGACGCTGGTGAAAATTCTAGTTCTCTTTAGATATCATTCAGAGTTCCCAGGCAGGGGCTAGCAAACCTATAATCCCACACTGCAGGGAAGAGAATGAGAGAAGGGAAAAGAGACCACTAAGACTGGCATGTATTAAAAGTGATCAGATGAGTTTGTACTACCTATCATAGAAAGGTACTGATATTTCTACCGAAATTCTGAAAGTTGAATAAAAGAATGTAGTAGATCACATAAATCACTTCTAATCTAGACTGGGATTGGAATATGGAATATGCACATTATCTCTATCTGAACATCTACATTTAAATATATGTATATTTTTAACAAGCAGGTCACTATTTTGGATTTTTGAAAGGGTTCACTTAAAAAAGTGCCAGTGGAGGCAGGATGACAGGGTGTGTGATGTGATAAAGAGACAGAGTAGATATTATGAATTACCTTGTTTATAGGAAAACTAGTTCAGATGACTAAAACTTAAAGATGTACAAGCAAATAGAGACTGGTATGATGAGATGAGTCAATAGTATAATTAAAATAGGGTGATTGCAAAAACCAAATCACAATCAGCATGTAACCAATGGAAATAAATTCTCTGTAAAATGTGGTTGATAGTATCAATTGAAAAAGAATACTTCATGAAAGAAGTATTAGGCGGGGAATTAAGCATATCATAGGCAAGCCTCATAAAGTAGCAATGGGATGCATAGATAGTTGTTTCTGATTCAAGTTCAATCTCACTAAAGGAAAGGCATTCGTAGCACTCTGATGGTTGAATAGACAGCCTCAGGAAGTTGGGTGAATGTGGACAACTAAAGGGCTCAATCTTATTCCAGAATACTGATTTTCAAATTTGCCAGACCATCAGAATTACTTGAGGAACTTCACAATCATGTCAAGAATCAAGACAAGTGAGCCTTATGAGTAGGCAGAGCATAGGATCTAAGGGCTAACTGATCCATCTGTGATGATACAGATTAATTTGAACATGATGGAGAAGGTGATTTCTAAAAGTCTTTTCATCCCCGGGACCTCACTCTAACTTTCTTTATAATTTCCATTGAAAATAATATTGAAAGAACTGATAATGGAAAGAGGGCTTCACAGAAGATTTGAAGTCTTACTACCTATGAGGTTTCCAGTGAGAATCTTTAGGCTCTTCAGTTATTTCTATGCTTTGTACTTAATTTGTTGGTTACCTGTGCTAGTACAGCTATTTGCAAAAGAGATAAAAAGGTTTTGCTAGTTACTTCAATTTATTCATTTAGTGATTTCTATTCCGACAAAACTAATGACTCCAAACTACACAGGGAAATCATAACTTGGTGATAAAGAAATAAGAAGTAGCGAATCAATCAAGGGAGAGCTATTTGAAATAAAATAAAATAAAATACATTTGGCAATATTCAGATTACAAGTGTGGGATGTGTAATGGATATGTGGATGCAGGCTGGGAAGTATTCTTAAGCTTCCCTGCAAAAGCAAACATATGGGATGTTTGTTAACATACAGATTTTAAGATTGTACCCAAGAGATTTTGGGTTAGTAAATCTTAAATGGAAATTTATGTTTTTAGTAAGCAGAAAGAACAACTGCGCAGGTCACACATAGAAACTAATATTATACAACGATCTCTAATATAATTCAATAGAAATCTCTGTAATGGTGGAGTTTCTCTACATATATACTTTTGAGTGAGCTACTACTTAGACACATATCAGGGAATCCGGCTGTAGAATATATTTTGTTGGGAGTAGGGCAGTAGCAAAGCAGGTTAAGCGCAGGTGGCGCAAAGCGCAAGGACAGGCATAAGGATTCAGGTTCGAGCCCCCAGCTCCCACCAGCAGGGGAGTCACTTTACAAGCAGTGCAGCAAGTCTGCAGGTGTCTATCTTTCTCTCCCCCTCTGTCTTCCCTCCCCTCTCCATTTCTCTCTGTCCTAGCAACAACAACAGCATCAATAACAATAACAATAACTACAACACTAAAACAACAAGGCAACAAAAGAAAATAAATAAGTAAATATTTAAAAAAACTAAAAAAGAATATATTTTGTTTTGGCACAAGGGGCATGAAGTTTTCTCTTGTATTGTTAATGACCACTGTGAGAGATGATATGATACAATATTTTAATAGAATAGCATGGACTACTTTCCTTCAGGATTTTCCCACTTAATCAGTCACTAAGTACATACAGCAGTGTGATTTTATCAGTATTATCAGAATAAACTTTATTCCAGTTCCAGTCTGTAGATAATGATTTACAACATAATAATAGGATAAGTGAAAATTTGTGATTAACTTCATTTACTTGTATTAAAATGACTGAAAAGTGGGAAGTAGGTATGTTATTGGACATTAACTTCCTGTCTTGCCTTGGTTGACCAGATCAGGTACATAAGCTATGACCTATTAGAAGGGGATACATCATGAGATTATGAAGAAATCCATCAAAATCACAGACAATTCCTTCCTAAGCAAACAATAGAAACAGTCTGCCAAGAAAGTCACAACAGAAGAAATTGAGATTCTAAGCTCTTTCATGGATGGATTTAGTCCCAATAAAAATTCTAAATTAAAGAGCATCAGGGTGTAGTATTCATTAGGTATCCCAAACAGACAAGCCAGCAGATTCTTCTTAAAAAAAAATTAGTTGTGTTTCTATGCCATATTTAGCAGGGAATGCAAAGCTTTATCTTTATTGGACCTTTTCTGAGAACCACTCTGATAAAAAAAAAAAACAACTACCAAATGCACACATAAACACATACACACACACACACACACACACACACACACACACATACACACAATATCCAAATAGATGGGGGCCTTAGCACAAGAGCATGGGGAATAGTTGATTTGGATGCTGGAATGAGAGTGCATAATCATGTCAAAATAATTCACCCCAAGCCGAAAAGAAAATAAGTGGGAACTAGGGCAGAAAAGAAAGAACATTAATGGATCCGCCTCTTTTACCCCAGAGACAAAGGCTCTTTCTGCACATTCACATTAGCATTTTGGCATATGAAAATGAATTCTAAGGCTAGTCTACAACAAATGATTGCTCTCCTAACAACTAGAATCTTAGACACACTCATGTGGTTGACAATAAGTGATCTAAGAAATTTTGTTTGCTTTAGAGATCCTGCAATTGGCAATACATATGTCATATTTACAGTTGATATTGACAATATTCTATGACTTTTGAAGTCTGATGAAGTTGTCTGGTTCTTAGGAGAATTTACTTTAAAAATTGTTTATGGGATCTGGGCAGTAGCGCAGCGTATTAAGCACCCATGGCGCAAAGCGCAGGGACTGGTTTAAGGATCCTGGTTTGAGCCCAGGTTCCACACCTGCAGGGGGTCACTTCACAGGCGGTGAAGCAGGTCTGCAGATGTCTATCTTACTCCTCCTCTCTGTCTTCCCCTCCTCTCTATTTCTCTCTGCCTTATACAACAATAACGACAGCAGTAACAACAATGACAAAACAAGGGCAACAAAAGGGGGAGAAAACAGCCTCCAGGAGCAGTGGATTCATAGTGCAGGCACTGAGCCCCAGCGATAACCCTGGAGGCAAAAAAAGTAATAATAATAAAATAAAAAAATAATAAGAACTATTTATGGGCCAGAAAAGGAGATGTATAGACTTAAGAAGCAATGTTTCTAAACCTTTCCTCAGTTCTTTCAGGATTTAGTGTGGACTTATTTCATCAGCTTTTTATATTCCATACTATATAATTTTTGTTTTAAAACTATGCTTTATATGAACTTTATTATTTTACCTTGGTGAGTAACCCTCTGTGGGCTCAACTTGTTTGATGGCCACAATTGAACAGGTATAATTTTATTGATGTAGTTTATCACTAGTTAAATGGGATGAAAATACTGGTTTTCTGGTGTCTAATCCCATGAACTGTTAGTAATGTTATATTACCTCCAAAAATTAACTTCATATTCCTACAGAATTTAATAAAATTGATTTATAGAAATCAAAATTGTTCAAAAGAATAAAAAGGATTGGTTTTGTCTGAGTAACTGTGCTTATGTATTGACCCACATAGTCAACGACTGCCACCTCTCCAGATTCAAAGAAGGTCTCGAAACTTTACATCAGGCTCAACCTGACGCTGTTAACTGGCTACGGAAGAAGGGCAAATGCTAGAAGAAGAAGAATTAGTATCTCCATATCCTATACCATGTGTGATTTCAATGTTTATTGGCAAACTTTTTCATTTCAGATAGAGAGACAAAGACAGAAAGAGACCAGGTAGTGGTGCACATGGTTGAGTACACATTATAATGGGCAAATATATTGGTTTGAGCCCCTGGTCCCCACCTGCAGGGAGGAAGCTTTGCAAGCTGTAAAGCAGTGCTTCAGGTGTCTGTCTTTCTTACTCTCTACCTCCCCCTTCCTTTTCAATTTCTGACTGTCTCTATCCAATCAATCAATAAAAAATAATAATGAGACAGAGACAGAGAGACACAATAGCACCAGAGGTTTGTCTGGGGTTATGGGGCTACAGCTAGCCCTATGTTTTAGTTTTTTGTGCTCATAATTCAATCTTTGTATGTATGTATGTATGTATGTATGTATGTATGTATGTATGTATGCAGGTATGTATGTATGTATGTATGTATGTATGTATGCATGTATGTATGTATGGATATCATGATTTGCATTCCAAGGTTGCAATTTAGCCAAATACAAAGCTTTGATAAATCTCTGTGACCTACAGTTCTGGCACCAATCTTAGATTTTGTTCTTCTTCTTATGGTGTCCCCTGAATAAATTCCATTATAAACACTATGACTTGGCTAAAAGCCTAATTTTTTCTTTCTCTCCCCCTGGACTTCTTGCTCACTGGCTCCACTAGGGACAGTAGGTAATAAGTTACTGGGTCTTTGAAAAGGGGAAAGGGCATAGGGAAAAGGAAAAGCAACAAAAACGAGAAGATAAAGAAGGTAAAATACATAGGATTTAGTTTTCAAATGCTTTCAACATTTGCAAATAAGAATCACATATGTACCCCAGTGAGTATATCTGGACTGATTAATAGTTGAGGTTAAGTTTGCAAGAAAAGGCTCCTAAGTATTTATTAGTGGTTTTAGTTTTTCATTTTACTTAGTTCCTGCTAAAATCTCAGCTTGAGTTGTATTCTTTGAATCATAAATAAGGCAAATATTGTACAATTGCTGGATAACAGTACTTTTAACTCAACCATGCATTATACTTCATAAATCCTATAACTATTTATTTAAACAATATGCAGCTAAAAGAAGTACACACACAGTCAGATGATTTAACACCTAACAATAAAACCCTACTAGGATGGATAGAGAGGCAGACAGTCATATTTTGAAATTCTAGTGCTTTCTCATTTATTCCCAGTTATATCTCCTAAAATATGTAGATGATAAAGAAAATGAGTGGGGACAGAGGAGACATTCTGAAGTGAAGCTCTGAGCAGTGGAAAGGATGCACTGTTGTAATTAATCTTGTCTTATTCAAACCAACATGGGACTGTTCATTCAACAAATATCTGTGAAGTGTCTTCAACTTTCAGGTCTTCTGTTTATTCAAATGTTTGTGAAGAGGACACATGTTCTGCCCTTTAAAGAGGCTAGTGAGAATGGTAACCAGGGAACAGTAAGTACCATGTGTAAGACTTTCAGGCAATAGGAAATAATTGTCTTTATCCAGCACTGAAATATCCATGAAGATTTCCTATAAAAAGGGAGTCATTGGGAGTCGGGTGGTAGCACAGCGGGATTAGCACACGTGGTGCAAAGCTCAAGGACCGGCTTAAGGATCCCAGTTCGAGCCCCCGGGTCCCCACCTGCAGGGGAGTCCCTTCACAGGCAGTAAAGCAGGTCTATAGGTGTCTATCTTTCTCTCTCCCTCTGTCTTCCCGTCCTCTCTCCATTTCTCTCTGTCCTATCCAACAAGGATGATAACAATAATAACTACAACTATAAAACAACAAGGGCAACAAAAGGGAATAAATAAATAGTTTAAAATAAACATATAAAAAAAGAAGGGAGTCATTCTGTTACTGAAAAGTTTGTATTCTTTATTAATCATTCTCTCTCTAGAAATGACTTGTAACATTTTATTTATTTATTATTTGTTAAGATAGAGACAGAAAGACAGAGATAGTGAAAGAGATCCTAATACCAAAGCTTTCCTTAATACAATGGAGGATGTTCTCAAACCTGCGTGGTGCACATGGCAAAGCAGCTCACCATCCAAGTGAGCTATTTTGCACAGGGGCCATACTAATCTTCTCTGTATCGTTCCAACTTTAGTATATGTGCTGCCAAAATGAGCACAAGTGAGCTATTTTGCTAGCTCAGTATTTAACATTTTAAAGGCCCTCAATGTAATTAAAATATGCTAGGGATAATAGATGTAAACATTCACTAGATTTAAACTCCTCCTTACTGATCACTTAATGTTTTCTCCACACATAAAGTCAGTAATGTCTAAGCACAGAATGGCACTGCTTTGAAATTCTGTACACTCAGCATATAAACCAAAGCTCCTCACCTCTGTTCTTTGACTGAGGGTAGGAGATCAACCAAAGAAACCACAACCCGGCTTATCCATAGTCACTCACTGAGCTCTCTGTGGCCAGAGCCTGGCTGCACACTGTAATTGTACCCCATCATTGCATTTTTCCTCTTGTGTTAAATCAATAGTTTATGACATGTACAAGGGAAAGCTGTAAATTTAATTTTGTCCCCTGCAGTGCAATTCCTATCTTGTTTGCTAGCAACATAATAAATTTACTTGTTCTCTAGACCCCCCCCCACCCAGTAGAGCAACTGGGGGATAAAAAAAGAGAGAAAACAGCAAAGCACAATTAGGTAGAGAGATTAAAATGGGATTAATCAGAAGCTCAGCTAAAGATAGACATATGCTTTTTATATATGTATATGTTTTTCCATGTCCCCAAGCAGAGATGATAATTATAAAAAGTGAGCTTTCTAATATGGAGAAGGGTCTACGGCCATACCACCCTGAACACGCCCGATCCCATCTAATATGGAGAAGGGGTATAAATATTGTTGACTGTAAACCCCATAGATTTGATTTGGTCTGGGGCCCATATTTATACCCCTCCCCCACATTAGGGAGCTACTGTCTTCCCTGATGCAGCTTTCTGTCCCTTTTTTAGCCATGACATCACCTCCCAAGACAATAACTTGGCTCCACCTGCATATCAGATTTCAGGCTCAGAGAAAAGAAAAAAAAAAAAAAAAAAACTAGTATAGCCACAGGTCCTTCGGAATATAACTAAAATATGTCTACTAGCTATCTACAAAACGGAGGACCCCCCAACACTTCATCTGCACTATTCCAGCCTTTAGATCCATGATTGTTCAACAATTTGTTTGGCTTTGTATGTTAACTCTCTTTTCAGCCACCAGGTTCCAGAAGCTAGCATGATGCTGACCAGACTTCCCTGGACAGACAACCCCACCAATGTGTCCTGGAGATCTGATTCCCCAGAGCCCCATCCTACTAGGAAAAGAGAGAGGCAGGCTGGGAGTATGGATCGACCAGTCAATGCCCATGTTCAGCGGGGAAGCAATTACAGAAGCCAGACCTTCCACCTTCTGCATCCCACAATGACCTTGGGCCCATACTCTCAGAGGGTTAAAGAATAAGAGAGCTCTCAGGGGAGGGGATGGGATAAGGAGATATAGTGGTGGGAATTGTGTGGAGTTGTACCCCTCTTATCCTATGATTTTGTTAATGTCTCCTTTTTTAAATAAATAAAAAAATTAAAAAGTGAGCTTTCTCTCTTTGCCTTGGATTTATGGATGGCACAGATGGATAGTTTATAATTGTGAGGAAATTCAGACCAAAAAGTTTGGTTCACAGATCTTATGTGCTGCCTACCCCACACCCTTGTTTCATTCCTTATCACCAGGAGCCTATACTTCTGATTCCCCTGAGTCTCTTTACTGCTTTATGTGTAATAAGCTCTGAGTTCCATTTACCTTCCCATTCCATTGGTCTTTTAAACTTTTAAAGTCCTGATGAGTAACATCTAGAGAAGTTGTGGTCTGATAATATCATCTATCTATCTATCTATCTATCTATCTATCATCTATCATCTAGCTAATTATCTTGCTTATCTTATCTTGCTTCTCATTCTAGAAGATAAGTTCAGTGGGAGCAGGGAACATGCCTGTTTTACTCCTAGTGATTATCATACTGACATGCATGCATGTATTTGGGATTTTTTTTTCTTTAAAGCTCTTTAATCTGAAGATAATTTTATCAAATCTACTCAGCCTAGAACTTAAGCAATTTATGCAATTGCATTGCATATGAGCTAAGATGTTTATCTTCACAGAAGAATTTTATACAAATCTACTACTTTTTTTTTCTATTTATAAAATGGAAACATTGACAAGACCATAGGATAAGAGGGGTACATTTCCACACATTGCTCACCCCCAGAAGAACAGAGAGGATGGGAAACTCATCCAGTAGAGTAGATATTATAACATGGGTGAACACTAAGGCTCAAACCTTAGGCGCCAAATAGGAACACCAGGTGTGACAGGTGTTGTGATGGCTCTCCTTCTTTATAAACTTTGTCCCTCTCTCCATTTGTATTTCAAACTCTCTGTGTCTTTCTATCATAAATTTTAAAAAGACAGAAGGAGCCCTCTCGGAGAGGTAGAATAAAGAAAGGTATGAAGCCATGGCACACTGGTAAGAACAGTAAGTAGAAAAGATTAAGGTGTGTGCTTATGTGTGTGTGGATAAAAACTAACAAACTGAATTAAAATGATAAAAATCCAGTGATTTATAATTGGTATATCTTTTGTCTTTGTTTCATATTTCTCTCTGTCCATCCAGATGCCCATCCATCCCTCTGTTGAATACCTCCTACTAAGTCTATTGTTGTATAAGTGACATAAGTGCAAAACATAAACACAGGCCAAGACAGTACTTTCCCTGCCCTGTGAAGATGTATTCTGACATGTATTGTTCTCAACATTTCCTGACCATTATAATAGGGCAAATAGATCTGTCAATAATCATGAAGACCAACAAGTAGAACTGAAACAGTGTCAGAGTCATCTATAGAAGTGTTGGGTAATGAGTGGAGTCTATATTGCAAAGAAGTAATTATGAAGCCAAAAGAGGAAGGTAAGGAACAAAAAGGAGGGGTGAAGAAATAAAATAAAATAAACTGTGGATCAACAAGTTGATACCACATATATGGGACAGTTGAAATTTTTCATCTTTTTTAAAAATTGTATTTACTTTATTTTTGAGAGAGATGCAGAGAGAGAAAGACACAGAGACAAATACCAGAGCACTATACAACTCTGGCTTATTGTGGTGTGGGGGAGTGAACCTGGGACTTCAGAGTCTCAGGCATGAGAGTCTCTTTGCATAACCATTATGCTATCTGCCCCCACCCGAAATTATTCATCTTAAAGTATGGCTAACAAGTGCTTTAAGATCTATTAGTAGATATGTCCTCACAGGGAAAATTAACCTCAGTTAAGGGGTAGGGTGAAGATAACTGTGTTGGGGTAGGCATATTTGGCATCTGGGCATGTGGGGGGAGGGCATTTCTTGAACATCTAACCCTGGCTGGGTGCAGATCGTGATACTTAATGGTTATAAGTTCATTCCAGAACCTCAAAAAGCTGAGGTAGATAACTATCCTAGAGCATATGCAAGTATCTAGAATAGTGATTACTTCAAAGTGCCTGAGTTGGGCAGAAGAGACAATATAATGGCTATGTAAACAGATTCTCCTGCATGTGGCTCCCAGGTTCCAGATGCAATTGCCCATATCACCATAAGCCACAACTGAGTAGTGCTTTGGTAAAGAAAAAAAAAATGTCTGAGAGTAAATACTCCTTAGAAATGAGCTACAATGTAAAGTGTACCTCTATAATGAGTTTCAGAAATGTTGAAAAATAGATATTATTGGAAAAGGATAATTGTTCAAATCATTCCATTTTCTAGGAAATTTAATAGACTCCACCAGTTCATTACCATTGTATTTGTTTTTGAGAAGATACCTTGAGAGCTTTTCTTTAGTGACTAATGGGCCTATTAGGGTACAGGAAATGACATCCCTAAAGGGGAGCTCTCTGTGCCATGGTGGGTGGCAAACTTATGCTGCATTGCCCAAATATCAAAGAACATTCATTTACATTTGAAACAGATAGAAAAAGCACCATCATTTTATTGTCAGTCTTGTTCCAATCAACCCACCCCTCATTATGACTGCCAAGTAGTCCTTTGATAGAAATTCATCCCAGAAATAGTGTTTAAAATTTTAATGAGAATATTTTGATGTTTGTAGCTTCTAAACTGTCCCCTCAGAAAAAAAAAAAATCCTATGGAAGGAAGCATTTTCTTCCTCTTTACTTTTTCATGTAATAAGTCCCTAAGCATATAACTTGCAGAGTCCTGACAAGATTGATTGGAAACCCCCCAGCTATGCAGTGTATATTCTTTCACCCTGTGATGTGAGTTGACAGCGTACAGAGCAGCCCAGATGACCTAAACAATTTCTCCACTGACACTGAAAATTCCAATACTAGTAATTAACGGTTCAGGAAAATCAAGGAGCCAATATTTACTAGATAAGATAGTATAGGTACAGTTTCTCATCTAATTACCACAAGACGCATCATTGCAAGACTGGCCAGCTCCTCATGGGTCGCGAGCGCTTCCACACTACGATCATCATCTCTGGCATTATGCTATTCCACTGCAGAATACTGTGCCCCAGTATGGTTCCGTAGCCCCCATGTCCACTTGATCGATTCCAAATTATATTCCTCCATGAGGATAATTTCTGGAACCATCCGTTCCACCCCGGTTCCATGGCTGCCAGTTCTTAGCAACATCGCCCCGCCAGATATTCGTCGGGATGCGGCATCATCTAAGTTCATTTCCCATGTCTACGCTCGACCGGACCTGCCAATATACGCGGATATCTTCGCCCACCCTGTCCAACGCTTGACGTCTCGTCATCCAATCTGGTCTCCTATGCCTACACTGAACTTCTCTGTTCCAGACTCTTGGAAACAGAGTTGGCAGTCAGCTGAGGTAAAGAACAAACACCTCATCACAGACCCCTGCAAGCATCAACCCGGCTTTGACCTAGCACGTTATGATTGGGCCCTCCTCAATCGCTATCAAACAGGCCATGGCCAGTGCGCCGCTATGTTCCATCGCTGGGGAGCCAGAGACGACCCGAGCTGCCCCTGCGGCTACAGACAGACTATGACCCACATAGTCAACGACTGCCACCTCTCCAGATTCAAAGGAGATCTCAAAACTTTATATCAGGCTCAACCTGACGCTGTTGACTGGCTACGGAAGAAGGGCAAATGCTAGAAGAAGAACCACAAGACACAATGCAATTCATTGTACATTTGTAAAAAATTATTTCAAAGTCTGCTGTCATGCTGTTTTTTTCTTGTTGTTGTTGTTTTTGTTTTCCTAATATGACTCTTCTCTTCAAAGGGACAGATCTAGAAGACTTAAAATTTTGTTTGTTGATTAAATACTTTTATCCCTACACCTACAAGTTGGAATAAGGCAAAGGAGAAGAAAGAAGAAGCTAAAGAAGGAGGAGGAGGAAGAGGAAGGGGTAGGGGAAGAAGAATGAGAACAAGTAACTCCTTAAATTGCTATTTCCCCTAAGATGCCATTAGTGAATCTAGTAATGGGATCATTGTTATAGAACACCCTTCATGATATTCCAGCTTATATACCAGCTAGAGCAAAATGAAAAAGGCAGGCTGAGGCAAATGAGGATCACAGCAGCTGAGACATTCACCAGAGTTTAAGTTTCCATAGTCAGTGTCTTTCTTAATTCACATTCTTTGCTTCCCATTATGAAAGATGTGACAGCAAATAACACAGTACTTCTTTTATTGTGTTTACAGGAAGTAGAGAACCTAGCTATGCCGAGAGAAAATTCCCTGCAGAACAAGTCCCTCTGGTAATTAAAGTTGTTTTATAATTTTATTATTTATTTCAAAAGCAGAGTTCCCCTCCAAGCTATGTCTCTTTCTTTATGCATATCTTTCTTTTTTAACTTTAATTACTTTATTTATTTGATAGAGAAATTGAGAGGGGTGGGGGAGATCAAGAGGGAGAGAGACAAGACACCTTCAGCACTGCTTCACTGATTATGAAGCTTCCCCCTGCAGGTTGGGGAGCTTGAACCAGGATCCTTGTGCATTGTAACCAGGGTCCTTATGCCACCACCCAACCCCTAAACTTAACACTTTCTTCATAGAACCAATAATAATAATAATAATAATAATAATAATAATAATGCTCTCAGCTGCAAACATTTTAAAAACCAAATTCATTTGTCTCCCTCTTCATGCCATTGATTACTGTCAGTGAATCGCCTGAAATCAGGCTCATCTGTTTGTAATATCTGCCATTCTGCATACTTTGAGTTTGAGTTGGACAAAAACTTGTGTCTCCTGTTACAAACTGTAAACACCAATAGCAGGCACTGAGTATTTAGCCTAAATCACTACTGTTTTTAATTGATTAGCTTTAATGTTACTTTTGAGAAGTCATGACATGGTAACCAACTCTATTAGTCTTTTAGTCCATTTCTTATGTCTCCTATATGAATTACCATGATGCTTACACTTCTAACACACACACAAACACACACACAGACACACACACATTTCAAGATCCTATGCAATAAGGTAGTATAATAAATATTTATTACATATTTAATATATAAACACATATTGGGTTGTTGGAAAAGTTATGACACATTTTTGCATGGAAAAACACATGATGGCTTTTCTGATGACCCAGTATATTGAAGATAGAGACAGAGATAAAGAGGCTATCAGAGTGAGAGTGAAAGAGACTTAAGATTCCTTCAATGCTGTGGGGACTGGACTCAAATCTGTGTCATGCACATGGCAAAGCAGTACATCTCCCAAGTGAGTTACTTTAGAGAGAGAGAGAGAGAGAGAGAGAGAGAGAGAGAGGAGAGACTTTTACTTTCCTTACCAAGGCTTTACTGGTATTTCATGTCCATATCACTTAACCATTCTAAGCAGGCTCTATCCCTGCCCCGCCTCTTTTTTTTTTTTTTTTTTTTTCAGATAGTGGAGAACAGGCAGATCAAAGAGAGAAGAAACCTCAGAGCATGGTTCCAACACTTCTGAAGCTTCCACTGTGCACTGTGCTATCATGTAGTGGCCAGGGTAAAGCATACTCTGATTAGTCATATCATGGCCCTGAGCAAGTTTTAGTTTGACTAGTCATATTTATAATCATTCTTAGGTTTAGATTTTTCTTTTTTTAAGTTTTTTAAAATTTATTTTATTATCTTATATACTTATTGGATATAGATAGCCAGAAATTGAAATAAAGGGGGGATAGAGATGGAGACAGATACCTACAGACATGCTTCACCACTTGTGAAGCTCTCCCCCTGCAGGTGGGGATCTGGACCTGGGTCCCTGTACATTGTAACATGTACACTCAACCAGATGTGCCACCTCCTGGCCCCAGTTTGGATTTTTCTACCTGCATTAACAGCAAGTAAAAAAAAAACTTAAAATGTATCTATCAATTGTCTTACCTTGTCCAAAACAATCAAAAGAGATTAGTAATATTGTGATTCAGTGTGTTTATTGATATAAGATTGTGTTATATATTTGCAATGTGTTTAACATTGGATTAACAGTGTTTCTATTAATAAAAATGGATAGATAAGTATATACATATGTATACATATATATACATATATACACATAAATAGTCTATAATCCACCCAGTAATTTAAATATATCAATGACTGTATCTATGGCTACCCACTTATAAAAGGTGGTACTTTGTATGGGGTAATGGAATCATAATTTATTTTTGCTTATTTTTTAATTAACGTTTATTTTAAAACATATTTAATTTTAATAGAAACTAAAAGAGGAGAGTAAAGACTAATGTAGATATCACCTCTGGTATATGGCTGCGCCAGGGACTGAACCTGGGGGCTTTTGTGCTTTGTGTTATCTTCTTTGCGCAAAGAAAGTGACAATAAAATGATATTTTATGATTGAAAATGATGATCATGCACGATATTTAAGAACATGTGTTCCTGGGTTAGGGAGCAAGCACACACACACACACACACACACACACACACACACACACACACCAATTAGTTAAATACTGACTAGCTTTTGTATAATGAAAAATATTAAGAGTAAATATAAACTTTTCAGCCCAGTATGTATCTCCACCAATAATTCATCACTTTGGTTAACAATATCTTGGTAATAGGAATAAGGCTGATAAAGCTTAAATATGAAAATGAAACTCTTTTCTCTCTTTCCTAATCTCAATTTCTGCTATGGCTTGGATCCATCATTAAATATTTCTGAAACTCAGAAATTTATATTACTGGACATAAAACATTGGTTGTTGAAAAAGTCATGACATTTTCACATAAAAAAACATATATCGTGGCTTTTCTGACAGCCCAATGATTAAAATATACAAGTATTTATTATTAATAAGAATCAAGTTTTTGCCATCATCTATTTCATACCAGCCACAATACGTGAGAAAGTAGGGAGGGAGAAACACACATCCTTTCCTTCTTTCTTTCTTCTCCTCCCTTCCTTCCTTCCTCCCTTCTTTCCTTCCTGCCTTATTTAGCCTTTCTTCCTTCCTTCCTTCCTCTCAGAGACAGTAAGAAAGAGAGAGGATGGGAGGAAAGAAGAAGCAGAGAGAGAGAGAGAGATACTTCCTTTAATTCACTGGAGGCTAGACCCCAACCTGAGTAACACAAATAACAAGCAGCACACTATCCATGTGACTATTTCCTCAGCCCTATATTTTCTTTTCTTTCTTTTTTTTTAACCATTGGAAAAGCAATTTTGCCTTCTTCTGTCTTTCCTTGTTCCAAAGATTCATTTCACAGAGTTACATTGTTATTGGACAATCTATTTCCTACCCTTTTTGAAAAAGTATCCAGGACTTTGATTAAACAGTGTTTGGTGCTCACATTCCCATTCTTTTCAACTCTGACAATTTAATTTCTAGACTCACAACTTTTCCAAATCAAAAAATGCCAGATTAGTGAATTGTCACAGGTAAAAATCAAAGCAGTCTCATCTATATCCAAAGGCTGTCCAGCTGCCTTTGGACATTTTTAATATTATTATTCAACAGATTAGCTCTTATACTCTATGGCTATATTGAGATGCCATTGCCACCAGTTCTTTTAAACTTCCCAAGACAACAATAACAACAAACACTGTTACGACTATTCATAATGATAGCTTGCATTTATATGATGCCTTTTATTTGAACAGATTCTGAAATAGTCTACAATTCATATTCTTGGCTATTACTTTAGCCATCTTTACTCTGCAGCCACCTTAGGGTACAATGTAAAAGCTGTTTAACAAAGCACTGGCCCACAAAACACTGCATTAAGACTATAATTTTCCAAATCTTCAGGTGGATTTTATAATAACAGTGATTGCAAGAGTATTATCTTTTTGTGCTCAATCTTTTGTTCTATTCATGGATCAGGTACATTATTCAGGAAAGAAAACACGATAATTTCACTTGAAAAATAGCCAGTTAGCTTATGGTTAAATTCAGATCATAGTTTCATATGTGTCCTTTCTGTTTTAAGACCACAACCATGATAATGATCAATTTACTACATCATAGGGGTCTTTTATGTACTCAGCTGTCAAATGGGCTTATTACTCTGCTTCTATTCTACATATAGATAGGTCTGTTTTAAATACTTTAGTCAGTTGACACAAATCATAGAGAGTGGTTTCTGGCCATCTACCATGTCATATACAAGCTCTATGAATTTCCTTTAAAAATTGTTCATCACCTTGTCGATTTACCACTCTATTTTCCATTCTTGTCTATTAAGTTGATTAGCTATGATATATTTGGTTCAATTCATTTCCTTTCATTTGGCCTTATAATTTTATATTATATCTTTTCTAAATTGGTCTGTGCAACCCTTTCATCTTGACAAATTACCTCTGCATTAAGTATCCTAATAATTTTTCTCAACTTATAAATTAATTAACAATAATTTCACCAGTGGAATCAATTCTTACTTTGTACAATGATACTTTCTCATAGTATATCAAATGTGTCCCAAGACCACTGAAATAATCACTCTATTTACTTTTTGGTCTCCCCAATTTAGACTATTCTATGAAAGACAAAGTACATGTTCTTGCGTATCTTATTTTCAAAACATTTATAGCAGTATTGGGAAACTAGGAATTACTTAATAAGAATTTACTAAATGATTATATGAGAGGCATATTTACAAAGAATATGGAGGAGAAATATAGTTGTGTCAGCATATAAAATTAAATCGACATACATCTTATACTCATACTTTCTTTTCTGGAAGAAAAAAAAGCTGGGTCAAATTGGGTGTCATAGTGATGCAATCAGACATGTTTTCAGGCTGGCTCATGAAGAAGGCATTTTTATGTGGAAAATCAGTCTCACCATTTGAGGCATTTTCAGTGCAATGCAAACAACATTCTGCTAACAGTTACAGTAAATTCAATGAAAATTCCAATTGAAGTATGTGAAAGCCTAACACCCCAAAGGCAAACTTACTTTTCTGTTTATAAAATTGCACCCTTATGCAATAACAGAGAATCATAAAAATTAAGAGGCAGAAGGAACTTTGGAGGTCACCCAGTTTAACCCTTTACTTAACACATGCTTTCCTGATACAGTATTCCTGCTAAAAAATAAACCTCTCCATCTTGAGCATGAAGCTGAAAAAATAAGACCCACAATATTTCATTTTCCTCACCAGTAGAGTCATAAATGCAGACATATAATAACTGGTATTTTCAGGCACATTATTGAGTACCCTATTTGTGTGAATAATTGCACTAGAAACAGTAGGGAATAAGCAATTCACAGATGGATGAGAAAAAAATCTTTACATTCAAAAGAAGGAGAAAAATATAAGCCTGAAGAAAAAGTACAAAAGAGAAAAATGAAAAGGAAATGCTAAGAATAAGATTAATATAGAAGTAACTTAAAAATTAAAACTTAAAATAGGAACACAATGAATGATTGACAAAAGCTGTTGAATATCTAAGAACAATTAAGTTACTTTCCTAGTGTCAATGCAGCCACTGTTATGATCTAATTTGTCAAACTAATCCAAGGATGCACCAACCAACCAATCAAATAAGCAACAGATCAAGCAATCAGAACTTTCCCTTAGTATCAGAAATGATGAATATCAAATAGTAATACGTGTGCTAAACCTGCAGGGTGTGCCACCATGTGGCCCCTGAATTATCAATTGGTTATATCCATTTTATAGTAAGTTAACTGAAACTGGAATCTGCTTTAGTCTATTCAGTTTTAGATTATAAAAGAATGTCAAAAACAGGATGGCTTATAAATGATAGAAAAATATTTCTTGCAGTTCTAGAGGATGGATGTCCAAAGCTAAAGTGCCAGTATCATTGTGGTAACCCCCTCTTCCAGTAAGCAAAGTTCTCTTTGTATCATCATATTATAGAGTCAAAGGACTTCTCTGGAATTAATTCATGAGCTCCATTTGTGAGCACTCAGTCTACATGACCTAATAAGCTTCCCAAAGTCCCATCTATCAATACTTCCACATGTTATAATTTCAACCTATGTATTTGGGAGCTAGATACATGTTCAGACTACAGCAGAAGTCATATTCAATTTTTGCTTGTTTCTTTGAACTACTTATAACTAGCAACATGTCTAATACTTAGTACATATAGGGACTCACTAGGTAATCATGACAACTTAACCTATTTGATGAGAGGACAGTCTTGGTGAAAGAAAACCATAAAAATTTTCCTCCCTAAGTAACTTTCAATGGAGAAGGCATGAGGAAAAATGAGAAATGTGTTTAAAGTTTTCTAAAATCTGAAGAATTATTTAGGTTAGCATTAGGTTTCCATGTCTCTGTATTTATCCTCTAATATAGCTTATGCCATATTATAAAGCTTCAAAAATTGTGTTCTGGGGGCAGAGCCAAGATGAGGACTTGGAGGCAGCTGCTGGCTTGAGCTCCAACAACTGCAGGAAAGGGTAGGAAACCTGGTTGTCAGCAGGACGGTGAATAAGGGGTCCTAAGTGTGAAACCAAGGAGGTGACTATAGCTCAATTTGGGTTAGAAAACAGAAAAAAGAAAGGTAATTTTCTGATTGTTTCTGAAGCACACCCCTCTCCTCCACCCTAAAACTAGATCCCTGGGAATGGAGAGCTGCTACTAGGAGGCTCCCCACTGAGCTTTTTTCTTTACCAAGATTCCTCATTCACTGGGGGTGTGATTACAATCCTTTTCCTTTCTGATTTACTTGGCTCTTTTTTTTTTTTTCCTTCTAGGTGGCTCAAGCACAACTGGAGTGACAAAATCAGAGCTTCAACCCTAGGAAAGACTACCTGGAGGTTTTTTGTTTGTTTTCTTTTGTTTTGTTTTTTAACAATTGGCTGTATTTGCTCAGGCTGCCTGAGCCAATCAGGAGCCATCCAAGCTTCAGACTGACTGTTAGGGTTTTTTACTCTGTTCCTTATTAGAATTGGGGAAACAACAGATGAGACACTCAAGGAAAATACTAGCTACCTCAAGGTAATTAAGATATAAAAGCTGAAATAGCTGAACTGAAGAAAGAAGTTGAGGGAAGGGAAAGCAGACTAACAGAAGCAGAAACAGAATTAGCCAGAGGATGAGCTAGAGAAAATTAAGAAAGAGGTAAAAGAGCTCAAAAAGAGATTCAGAGACACTGAAAACAACAACAGAGACATATGGGATGCTCTCAAAAGAAGTAACATTCATATAATTGGCTTACTAGAGGAAGAAAGAGAGGAAGGGGAAGTAAACATTCTAGAGGAAATAATAAAAGAAAACTTCCAGACCTAAACAACAGAAAGGACATTAAGATTAAAGAGGCTCAGAGAGTCCCAAACAGAATCAACCTATAACTGAAGACTCCAAGACACATCACAGTTACAGTGAAAAGAAGCAAGGTCAAAGAAAGGATCCTAAAAGTTATAAGAGAAAAAAAGTCACATACAGAGGAAAGCCCATAAGACTATCAGTAGACTTCTCCACTCAAACTCTAAAAGCCAGAAAAGAATGGCAAGATATCTATGGAGCCTTGAATGAAAAAGGGTTTCAACCAAGGATAATATATCCTGCTAGATTTTCATTCAAACTAGATGGAGGGATCAAAATCTTCACAGACAGACAACAGTTAAAGGAGGCAACCATAACCAAGCCTGCCATGAAAGAGGTTATAAAAGACCTCTCATAAACAAGATCATCACTATACTACTTGCCATATATCAGAGTAAGAAATTGTTGAATAATGGAACTACATTAAATCCCTAATATCAATAACTGTCAATGGCTTAAACTCACCCATCAAAAGGCACAGAGTGGGAGGATGGATCAGAAAACACAACCCAACCATATGCTGCTTGCAAGAATCCCATCTGACCCAACAAGATAAACACAGACTTAAAGTGAAAGGATGGAAATATATCATACAGGCTAATGGACCACAAAAAAGGCAGGAACAGCTAATCTCATCTCTGACACATAGATTTTAAATTTAATGAAATAATAAAAGATAGGCAAGGCCATTACATAGTGATTAGCAGATCAGTAATCCAAGAAGACTTAACAATTATTAACATCTATGCACCCAATGAGGAACCATCTAAATATATCAAATACCTACTGAGAAAACTACAAAATACATCAATAGTAATACAATAATAATGGGGGACTTTAACACCCCACTGTTGTATGCTTTACATTGGGTTGTTCTAGTTCTCCCCCGCCAAGAGAACTGGATCAGTCCTGTTAGTTTCACGGGCCCGCTTGGCCCCGCCCCTAGAAACCCCGCCAGAGTTCCAGGGTTCCTGAGTTCGAGAGTTAGAGAAAGTGCTTGCGCCGCCGCAAAGAGACAGCAGAGTTCTGTCTGGTGATTAGTTTGTCTTAGTTTATGAATCGTTCCTGAATAAAGAAATACAGCTTCCCTGCCCAGCCGTTGTCTCCGCGTCTCTGTTACCCACCCGCGAAGCTAGCCCGGCCGGCTGGAGCTGCCGAAATTTTAACAACAAATGGCGCCCACATGGACCTGACCTGCGTATCTCTCAGATAAGTAAAGACAACTTAGCTACCTATGTACTATGGCCTTCTCTTCTGCTTGTGAAGAGATCTCCAAAGGCCTCTGCTATTTCTTCACGAGACTGTTTTGCTGTTTCTGGAACATTTATCTCTTGACCACTCTGTGGTTTCCACTCGCTCGGGCGAACTCAGAACAGCCAGTGGGAATAGCCAGTGGGCGGGAGGCGAGGCGCGGAGCTGCTGTTTCCACCTGGTTAAACAGCCAGCCAGCCGGCTGCGCCCAGACAACCCCGCGCACTGCTCCCGCAGCCCCACAGCCCCGCAGCCCCGCAGCCCGCAGGAGGCTGACGCCAGCACGCAGGAACCTGATGCCACCACGCAGGAGCCTGATGCCACCACACAGGAGCCCGATGCCACCACACAGGAGCCCGATGCCAACACGCTGGAGCCCGATGCCAACACACAGGAGCCCGATGCCACCACACAGGAAACCAATGCCAGCACGCAGGCCAGCCCACAGGAGCCGGCTCTCCATTGCATGGCGCAGGGCACTGGATGCATGATCCCTCCACGCTTCTCAGCCACTGCGAACAGGGCAGCAGACATGGCAGGGCCATGGGGCAGGGCCGCGGTGGCCTATCATGGCCGCCACCCCTGGGCACCTAGGCCCACGCCTTCTACAATGCTGGCCTGCCTGCCCTCTTGCTATGAATTCTGGAACAATCCCGGACCTCCCGGACCCCCGGGCTCCCTGCCGAAACTGGACACATGAGATCTCCAGCTGCCGGTCCGGTCTGAAGGCAGACAAGCTGGAGTACACAGAGATTTGTGCAGAGATCGCAACCTGCAATTCCTAGAAGTGAAGCTGCCCAAGAGACCACCACTGGACAATGCACCCCCCAACAACTAAGACAGTACAGATTTAAATTTGTGTTTAAAATGACATGTCTTCGTAACAAAGGTTTCTCTCCTTGTGTATTAATGACCATGTTTATGTGTATGTTTAAAGTTTGGTAAACAGTAACTTTAAGGCTAAATTCTTACTAGACAAAGTTAAATGAAAAAGGTTTTCAACGTAATTCTCATAAAGATAAAATTAACTTACATTTAAAGTCTAAGGTAAAAATTAGTTAACAAGCAATATATTTTAACTAAGTTGGTCTAAACAAAAGGTTAAATAGACTTGTTGATATGTAAAACTCTCCATTACCTTCTCTATTAGAAATGGTAGATCGCACAATGGCTATGCTAATTATTCTCATGCCTGAGGTTTCCTTTCCGCACACAACTAGGGTGTGACTCCATCTTGAATGGGTGTAACCAAAGGTTAAAAGACGTTGTTGATATGTAAAAGTCTCAAATTCCTTCTCTATTAGAAATATGCTAATAACAAGTTTTGTTTCATAGTAAGTAAATTGCAGCCAGCTGCCTTTGGGACTCTAGGCCATTCCCCGCCCCCATGCAAATGCCCGTCGAGGCAAGTACGCCCCCCAGAGGCAAGAAAGTACACCCCCCAGAGGCAAGAAATGTTTTTTTAAGCTGATAAAGTTTTGCCCACAGAGGCAAAAATGGCCCCCTTAGGCCTTCCCTTGGCAGCACACTGGTTCTTGTTACTTGCTTGCATGTTTCTCCATGTTTGTGCCAGTTTCTTTTTTAAAAATGCCTGTATGATACATGTTTCTGTTCACCCCACACCCTTGATACTGTAGTCATTTAGTTAAAAAGAAAAGGGAGAATTGTTGTATGCTTTACATTGGTTTGTTCTAGCCCTCCCCCGCCAAGAAAATTGGATCAGTCCAGTTAGTTTCGCGGGCCCACTTGGCCCCGCCCCTAGGAACCCCGCCAGAGTTCCAGAGTTGGAGAGTAAGGGAGAGTGCTTGCACCGCTGCAAAGAGACCGCAGAGTTCTGTTTGGTGATTAGTTTGGTTTAGCTTATGAATCGTTGTTCCTGAATAAAGAAATACAGCTTCCCTGCCCAGCCATTGTCTTCGCATCTCTGTTACCCGCCTGTGAAGCTAGCCCGGCCAGCTAGAGCCTCCGAAATTTTAACAACACCCCACTCTCACACTTATATCAATGAAGCAGAGAATCAACAAAGAAACAACAGAATTAAATGAAGAGATGGATAAACTAGACCTCCTGGACATCTTCAGAGTTCTTCACCCCCCAGAGGCAAGAAATGTTTTTTTTAAGCTGATAAAGTTTTGCCCACAGAGGCAAAAATGGCCCCCTTAGGCCTTCCCTTGGCAGCACACTGGTTCTTGTTACTTGCTTGCATGTTTCTCCATGTTTGTGCCAGTTTCTTTTTTAAAAATGCCTGTATGATACATGTTTCTGTTCACCCCACACCCTTGATACTGTAGTCATTTAGTTAAAAAGAAAAGGGGGAATTGTTGTATGCTTTACATTGGTTTGTTCTAGCCCTCCCCCGCCAAGAAAATTGGATCAGTCCAGTTAGTTTCGCGGGCCCACTTGGCCCCGCCCCTAGGAACCCCGCCAGAGTTCCAGAGTTGGAGAGTAAGGGAGAGTGCTTGCGCCGCTGCAAAGAGACAGCAGAGTTCTGTTTGGTGATTAGTTTGGTTTAGTTTATGAATCGTTGTTCCTGAATATAGAAATACAGCTTCCCTGCCCAGCCGTTGTCTCCGCGTCTCTGTTACCCGCCCGTGAAGCTAGCCCGGCCAGCTAGAGCCTCCAAAATTTTAACAACACCCCACTCTCACACTTATATCAATGAAGCAGAGAATCAACAAAGAAACAACAGAATTAAATGAAGAGATGGATAAACTAGACCTCCTGGACATCTTCAGAGTTCTTCACCCCAAAAAATTGGAATATACATTCTTTTCCAATCCACACAACACATACTCAAGGACAGACCACATGCTAGGCCACAAAGACAGCATCAACAAACTCAAGAACATTGAAATCATCTGAAGTATCTTCTCAGAGCACAGTAGAGTAAAGCTAACATTTAACAACAAACAGAAAATTACTAAGTCACAGAATTTGGAAACTAAACAACATACTGCTTAAGAACCAATGGGTCAGAGAGACACTCAAGCAAGAAATTCAAATGTTCCTGGAAAAAAATGAAAATGAAGACACAAGCTATCAAAATATTTGGGACACAGCTAAAGCACTACTGAGAGGGAAGCCCATAACCATACAATCACATATTAAACAACAAGAAAAAGCACAAATAAACGACCTTACTGCACACTTTATGGATTTAGAGGAAGAGGAACGAAGGAATCTTAAAGCAACCAGAAGGACAGAAATCACTAAAATTAGAGCAGAAATAAACAACATTGAAAATAAGAGAACCATACAAAATATCAATGAAGCCAAATGTTGGTTCTCTGAAAAATTAAATAAGATTTACAAACCCACTTGCCAGAATCACTAAAAAAAAGGGGGGGGGGCGAAGTTTCAAATTAATAGAATTATAAATGATAGAGGAGATATCACAATGGACACCACAGAAAATCATACAGAACTTCTATAAAGAATTATATACCACCAAGCTAGAAGAAATCTGGAAGAAATGGAAGAATTCCTAGAAACATATGCCCTTCCAAAACTGAACCAAGTAGAACTATAAAACCTAGATACTCCAATTGCAGACAAAGAAATTGAAACAGTTATTAAGAATCTCCCCCAAAATAAAAGTCCTGGACCAGATGGCTTCACAAAAGAATTTTACAAAACCTTCAGGAAACAGTTAATACCCATACTTCTAAAGCTTTTTCACAAGATCAAAGAAGCAGGAGCATGCCCTTCTACCTTTTATGACGCCAACATCACCTGATACCAAAAGCAGAGAGGGACACAGCAAAAAAAGGAAAACTACAGCCAATATCTCTGATAAACATAGATGCCAAAATATTAAACAAGATCTTGGCCAACCGGATACCGCTGTATATCAAAAAGATCGTTCATCACGACCAAGTGGGATTTATCCCAGGAATGCAAGGCTGGTTCAACATACATAAGTCAATCAGTGTCATTCACCACATCAATAAAAGCAAAGCCAAAAACCACATGATCTTCTTCTTCTAGCATTTGCCCTTCTTCCGTAGCCAGTCAACAGCATCAGGTTGAGCCTGATGTAAAGTTTCGAGACCTCCTTTGAATCTGGAGAGGTGGAAGTCATTGACTATGTGGGTCATAGTCTGTCTGTAGCCGCAGGGGCAGTTCGGGTCGTCTCTGGCTCCCCAGCGATGGAACATAGCGGCGCACCGGCCATGGCCTGTTCGATAGCGATTGAGGAGGGCCCAATCAAAATGTGCTAGGTCAAAGCCGGGTTGACGCTTGCAGGGGTCTGTGATGAGGTGTTTGTTCTTTACCTCAGCTGACTGCCAACTCTGTTTCCAAGAGTCTGGAACAGAGAAGGTCATTGATGTAAATATTAAATAGCATAGGAGCCAGAACAGAGCCCTGGGGGAGGCCACTTGAGACAAGTCTCCATCTGCTAGACTTGTCACCCTGATGCACCCGCAATCTTCTGTTTTGGAGAAGAAACGATATAGTGTTGGCCACCCATGGAGGCAGGCATCTTGAGATCTTGACTAGGAGACCACGGTGCCAGACCGTGTCATAGGCTGCTGTGAGATCAACAAAGACAGCACCTGTCTTTAAATTCTTCTGGAATCCATTTTCAATGTAAGTTGAGAGGGCCAGGACTTGTTTGCAGGTAGATCTTCCTGGGCGGAAACCAGCTTGGGCTTGGTGATAGGAATTTCTCTGTAAGATGAGAAATTCGTGACAGAAGCAGCCTCTCAAGGAGTTTGTAACACACGGAGAGGAGAGAAATTGGTCTATAGCTGGCGGCCAGTGTTGGGTCTTTCTTTGGTTTCAAAACTGCTATTATCTTCGCACGACGCCAAATTTTGGGCATAGATTCGGATTCCAAGATGTGGGACAGGAATGTAGTGAGCCACTTCTTTGCCGCGGGGCCCAAGTTAAGAATGAGTTCTGGGGTGATGTTATCATAGCCAGCAGCCGTTCCCAGTTTAACCCTCTTCCAAGCGTCTTCCAGTTCAGACAGTGTAAAGGGAGAGAGTTTTGGAGAGGAACAAGATAAATGGAAGTGGGATGACCACTCATGGGAAATTTCTCTTTTCCAGACTGGGTCAATCTTAGCATGTCCAACTTGAGTTAGGTGACTGGCCACTGAGTTTGGAGATACGGGAGGATGGGAGATGGGAGAGGGTTGGCTACCGGCACCCAGATATGAAGAAGCTTCCAGACCACATGATTATCTCAATAGATGCAAAGAAAGCCTTTGACAAAATCCAACTTCCATTCATGCTCAAAATTCTACAAAAAAATGGGAATAGACAGGAAATTCCTCAAGATAGTGGAATCCATATATAGCAAAAGAACAGCCAACATCATACTCAATGGACAGAAGCTGAAAGCATTCCCATTCAGATCGGGTACTAGATAGGGCTGTCTACTATCACCATTACTCTTCAACACAGTATTGGAAATTATTGCCATAGCAATCAGGCAAGAGAAAGAAATCAAAGGAATACAGATTGGAAGGGAAGAAGCTAAGCTCTCACTATTTGCAGATGATATGATAGTATACATAGAAAAACAAAGAATCCAGCAGAAAACTACTGGAGGTTATCAGGCAATATAGCAAGGTGTCAGGCTAAAAAATCAATGTACAATAATCAGTGACATTTCTTTATGCAAACACTAAAATGAAGAAGAAGACATCCGGATATCACTCCCATTCACTGTTGCAGCAAAATCAATAAAATACATAGGAATAAAGCTGACCAAAGCAGTGAAAGACTTGTAGACTGAAAACTATGAGTCACTATTCAAAGAAATAGAAACTGATACCAAGAAATGGAAAGACATCCCATGCTCATGGATCAGAAGAATAAATATCATCAAAATGAATATTCTCCCAGAGCCATACACAAATTTAATGCAATAGCCATCAAAGTTCCACCAAGCTTCTTTAAGAGAATAGAACAAAAGCTACAGTCATTTATCTGGAACCAGAAAACACATAGAATTGCTAAAACCATCTTGAGGAAAAGAAATAGAAATGGAGGGATCACACTCCCAGATCTCAAACTATATTATAAGGCCATCATCATCAAAACAGCCTGGTACTGGAACAAAAATAGGCACATAGACCAGTTGAACAAAACTGAAAGCCCAGAACTAAACCCCCACACATATGGACTTCTAATCTTTGATAAGAGGGCCCAAAGTATTAAATGGAGGAAGGAGGCTCTCTTCAATAAATGGTACTGGGAAAACTTGGTTGAAACATACAGAAGAATGAAACTGAACCACCTTATCTCACCAGAAACAAAAATCAAATCCAAATGGATCAAAGACCCGGTTGTTAGACCAGAAAATATTAAATAGTGAGAGGAAAACATTGGTGGAACACTTTCCCACCTAAACCTCAAGGACATATTTGATGAAACAAACCCAACTGCAAGGAAGACTAAAGCAGAAACAAACCAATGGGACTACATCAAATTAAAAAGCTTCTACACAGCCAAAAAACTATCACACAAACAAAGAGACCCCTCACACAATGGGAAAAGATCTTCACATGCCATACATCAGACAAGAGACTAATAACCAAATTATACAAAGAGCTCAGCAACCTTAGCACCAAAAAAATCAAATGACCCCATCCAAACATGGGCAGAGTATATGAATAAAACATTCACTTCAGAGGAGATTCAGAAGGCTAACAAACATATGAAAAATTGCTGCATGTCGCTGATTGTCAGAGAAATGCAAATAAAAACAACATTGAGACACCATCTCACTCCTCTGATAATGGCATACATTGGGAGTCGGACTGCAGCAAAGTGGTTTAAGAGCATGTGGTGCAATGCACAAGGACCTGCAATAAGGATCCGGTTCAAGCCCCCGGCTCCCCACCTCCATGGGAGTCACTTCACAGGCGGTGAAGCAGGTCTGTAGGTGTCCATCTTTCTCTACCCCTCTGTCTTTCCCCCCTCTCTCCATTTCTCTTTATCCTATGTAACAAGGACGACATCATTAACTACAACAATAATAAAACAACAAAGGCAACAAAAGGGAAAATAAATAAATATAAAAAAAATTAAAAAAGAAAGAAGAAGACAATGGCATACATCAAAAAGGACAGCAGCAATAAATGCTGGAAAGGCTGTGGGGACAGAGGAACCCTTGTGCACTGCGGTTGGAAATTTAAATTGGTTCAACCTCTGTGGAGAGCAGTCTGGAGAACTCTCACAAGGCTAGACATGGACCTTCCATATGACGCAGTAATTCATCTACTGGGGATATACCTCAAGGACTCCATAATGCCCAACCAAAAAGATATGTGTACACCTATGTTCATAGCAGCACAATTCATAATAGTTAAAACCTGGAAGCAACCCAGGTGCCCAACAACAGAGAAAGCTGTGATATATATATATATATATATATATATATATATATATATATATATATATATATATATATATATATATACACAATGGAATACTATGCATCCATTAAGAACAATGAACCCCCCCCCTTCTTTGACCCATCTTGGATGGAGCTAGAAGGAATTATGTTAAGTGAGCTAAGACAGAAAGATAAAGATGAGTATGGGATGATCCCACTCATCAATAGCAGTGGAGAAAGAAGAACAGAAAGGGAAAATAAAAGCAGGATTTGACTAAATCTAGAGTAGGGCACCAAAGCAATAACCCTGTGGTGAGGGGGAGGGTGGACATTCGGCTTCCCGGAGCGGTGGTGTGGTGGGGGGTGTGTGGGTTGGATGGAACACTGTCTTTTAATGGTGGGAATGGTGTTTATGTACACTCCTATTAAATTGTAGTTATATAAATCACTATTTAATTAATATGAAAGGGGAAAATTGATTGCATATCTCGAACTTTTTAAAGCACAGACTGAGTCTTTTTAATACATATTGCTGAGTCTTTGATATGTTGACTCTCTCAAAAGCCTAGACCAGGGAGAACAGAAGAAACCTGTGGCACAGCTATATACAAGATGTTAGGTATTATTCAGCAAATCCGAACAAAGGGACTTTTCAAAGTTAACCCAACTACCAAGTAATGTGATGATAACAATAACTATCCATTTTTTTCTTGAACCCTAAGACAGCATGAACCTCACATTTCCACTATAGAGCCTATATTTCCCCCAGTCCTGGAACCTTAGAATGGGGCACACTTTCCTGTATGCTTCTCTCAATTCATATGAAATAATATTGCATTCGCCAATCACAACCTAATCAATGCAACGAGTGCCATCTCAGCATGCTTCAATTCAGACTGTGTCCAGAGACTTCAGGTGTGGAATGACAACCCTTCAGCTTCATTACTCAGGTGAGACCTTTCCTTTCATAGTATTCTCTAATTCCATTCCAGATGGTTCACTTCCTAACAAACAAAATCCCAAAACCTAAATATAGACCAGTTCCCCTGAGATAGAGCATATGTTCACAGGTATCCATAAACTAGGGCAAAATATATACCTGAAAGCAAAGTACACAAAAGTCTGCAGTGAGTACACCCAACACTTCATCTGCACTATTCCAGACTTTAGGTCCATAATTCTTCAACAATTTATTTGGCTTTGTATGTTCTCTCTCTTTTCAGCCACCAGGTTCCAGATGCCAGCATGATGCTGACCAGACTTCCTTGGACAGACAACCCCACCAATGTGTCCTGGAGCTCTGCTTCCCCAGAGACCCACCCTACTAGGGAAAGAGAGAGGCAGACTTGGAGTATGGATCGACCAGTCAATGTCCATGTTCAGCGGGGAAGCAATTACAGAAGCCAGACCTTCTACCTTCTGCAACCCACAATGACCTTGGGTCCATACTCCCAGAGGGATAAAGAATGGGAAAGCTATAGGGGAGGGGATGGGATATAGAGATCTGGTGGTGGGAGTTGTGTGTTTTACCCTTCCTATCCTAAGGTTTTGTTAATGTCTCCTTTTTTAGATTAATTAATTAATTAATTAAAATTGTGTTATTCTTGTGGATAGTGTCTTCCAAAGTAAAAATTTATTTGAACCAAAAATAATATAAATAGATTAAGGAAGACCTGGCAAAAGATGCAACTTTTCTCCTGGGAACATCTCTTGAGAAGTCTTTTAAAAAATTTAGGAGTGTTGGGGACACAGATTGAAAACCATTTCCATTGCCCTGGAAAATTCAAAAACTGCACTACAGTTGGAAGGCACCATCTGAACAGTAATTTGCAAGGCAGGCATTTCTGAATTTTAATATTCTCAGAAATTTAGGATTAGAGAAGTTTGGAATTCACATTTAATAAATGACAAGAACTAGTCCAGAGCCAAAGAGTAGACACGTGACTCCTGACTCTGATGGAAGTTAATAGGAGTCTATATACTGAATTTGAATACCCCACATAAGAAATTTCCTGTAAGGCAAGAATGATAACAGCTCTCTTGAGAGTCAATGAATGTTACATAGGTCTGGATTTTTTTTTTTTTTTTACAATACACCTGTAGTGTTCAGTGTGCATTTTACAATGTAGAATGCAAAAACATGAACACAATCAAGAGAGAAAGTATACATTAAAAAATGAAAATCGGGAGTCAGGCAGAAGCGCAGCGGGTTAAGTGCATGTGGTGCAAAGCATAAGGATTGGCATAAGGATTCTGGTTCCAGCCCCTGGCTCCCAACCTGCAGGGGGGTTGCTTTACAAGAGTTGAAGCAGGTCTGCTGGTGTCTATCTTTCTCTCCTCCTCTCTGTCTCTATGATATGCCATATCATTTAACAATAATTCTGGCTATTTATCCAAATAAAATCACTGTCTTAAATATGTGTCTGTACTTCATATTTTACTACAGTATGTTTTTATAATAGATAAGCTATTATATTGTCAGCTGAATGGATAAAAATGTGTCATATTTATAATTTTTTTTCTTTTTTAATATTTAATATTTTATTTATTTTAAAGAGAGAAACCTGGTGGGAGATAAGAACATTGCTCAACATGAGCTTATTAAGATACTGGGGATTGAACCTGGGACCTCAGAGCTGCAGGGTTTAAAAAATTTCTGCAGGGGTCAGGTAGTGGTGCACCTGGTTAAGCGTGCATGTTGCAATGCTCAAGGACCCAGGTTCAAGGCCCCAGTCCCCACCTGCAGGGAGAAAGCTTTGCGAGTGGTAGGGTGAAGTAGGGCTGCATGTGTCTTTCTGTCTCTTTCCCTCTCTGTCTCCTTCTTCTTGATTTCTGTCTGTCCCTATCCAATAAATAAATAAAGATAATAAAAATAATTAAAAATTGCATAATGATTAAATCTCCACAATGAAATATTATTCTTCCATAAAGATGAGTAAGATTCTAGGGGCCGGGGAGATAGCCTAATTGTTATGCAAAAGACTTTTATGCCTGAGCTTCCAAAGTCCCAGGTTAATCTCCAGTCCCACCATAAGCCAGAGCTGGGCAGTGCTCTGGTAACTCTCTGTGTGTATCTTTCTACGTCTCTTTCATTAAAAATAATTAAATAAAATATTTTTTCAAAATGAGTAATATTCTGTCATTTTCAATGGCATGAGTAGACCTTTAAAACATGTCAGGTACAGTTTGAACCCCCGGCTCCCCACCTGCAGGGGAGTCACTGCACAAGTAGTGAAGCAGGTCTGCAAGTGTCTTATCTTTCTCTCCCCCTCGGTCTCTCCTCCTCTCTCCATTTCATTCGGTCCTGTGCAACAACAATGACATCAATAACAACAACAATAATAACTACAACAATAATAAAAAATAACAAGGGCAACAAAAGAGAAAATAAATTAAACAGTTAATTCAGATTTTTTCTAGGGATAAAACTACAAGGTATTATCAGATATTTTTTTAAAATTTATCCTGTAGGATTAAAAATGTATGGTGAAAAATGTATGAGTACTTTTTTAAGTTCACTTAGAGACAGATATATATATATATATATATATATACTAATTTAAATGAATCATCTCTGGTCGTACAAAGGCATGAAAGCCTTTTGCATAACCATTATGACGTCTCTTTAGCCCTATAAGAGGATTCTTATAGCATAAATGAGATCATTATCTAATTTACTGAAAGCAGTTACCAATTCATCCAGAAAGTATGTATTGAGCAACTACTACATGAAAACTGTCTTAGATGAGAAATGAGGATAGAGAAATCAATAAAACATTATCTGACTCATAGGGGTTCATAATCTAAGTTGAAAAGGCATTATTGCCATAGTAGAATTAACAGGATTTATTCAAGGTCATATGAAGTTTTCAAAAAAATATTTATTTATTTATTCATTCACTTTTGTTGCCCTTGTTTTTTATTGTTGTAATTATTGTTGTTGATGATGATGTCTTTGTTGGATAGGACAGAGAGAAATAAAGAAAGGAGGGGAAGACAGTGAGGGGGAGAGAAAGATAGACACCTGCAGACCTGCTTCACCTCTTGCGAAGCGACTCCCCTGCAGTGGGGAGCCTCGAACCAGGATCCTTATGCTGGTCCTTGTGCTTTGCGTCACTTGTGCTTAACCCACTGTACTACAACCCGACTCCCCATATGAAGTTTTATATAAGTGTAATGGAGTTAAATCAATGGTGAGCATCAAAAGTCAAGGAGGAGAGTTTGGATTTTAAACGGAAAAAAAACACAACATGATAACAACATATCTTTTTTATGTTGATTGCCCTGAAAGTCCTATGTGCATGTATACTTATATGTACCTGTATACAAATGCATGCAAAATAGAAAAAATAAGCAAATCAGTTATGAGAACATTAAAAATGTAGGCTTTACTGGTCTAGCAAGACAGCTCACCTAGAAAGTGTGCCCGCTTTGTCATGTGTGAGACCCAGTGTCAAGTCAGCACCATAGTAGAAGATTCAGTGTTGTGAAGTCTTTCCTTCCCTCTGTCTCTTTATCTTTGTCTTTTTATAACAACAACAACAACAAAAAATGCTTGCATTGGTGAATCCTAGGTGGTAACAACAACAAGAAATTATTTTAGGCATCATTTTCAAAAAAAGGGAAGTTGATTCCTGGGGAAAACAAAACTCTTACCTAAAACCAACTGGTCTGGTCTCAATACTTTCTTTTCTTTCATTTCCCCTCTCCTGAGCAGGAGTCCTAGTAAACTGAGTTTTAATAATTTTATAGGTTATGTAAAGATGTTGCATCTTAGTATTTTAAAATATTTTATTTATTTATGAGAGAGAGAGAGAGAACCAGAATATCACTCTGGCAAATGCAATATTAGGGATCAAGCTTAGGATTTCATGCCTTCAAAGCCCAACACTCGAATCACTGTGCCATCATGTATAGGCTGTGCATCTGTGATATTTCTAGATGCATTCATTTGGCTATACATTTTTCCATATGACAGATGTTTTAAGATTATGCCTACATATTTTGGTAGTGGGGAAATGAGCATTCAGCATATCTCAGGTATTAAGCTTGCACTGAAAACACAACCATGGGTTAGATGAACATAGTTCCCTCTCTTATAGAATTTACTGATTATTTAAACCAGACAAGAAAACATGGCACCAATAACTGCTTAAATGAATATGATTAAAACTGTGATAAAAGAAAACAGGTAAAATATAAGATTATGACCATATATTACCAGAGCCTAGAGATGTGAGGATTTAGATTTCTTACAACAGATGCCTTTTTATTATCTATATTTCCTTTTACCAGCATGTTAAGTAGTTAATTGTTTATCACCAATAAAAAATAATAATAATAAAACACTTTTGTTCCATAAGAAAGAATTCTGGTTGAGTTGTATATCTGGAAATTTCTTTTTGGTTACTTTAGGAGTTTATATGACTCTGACCACCCCAAGATTGAATTAAGCTACTTATATTTGTGATTGATGAAGTGGAAAGAAAGGAGCAAATAGGAAATATGCCTAAAATTGATAATGAATAGTTTCTAGGGATAATAATTTTGGTATTTATGAAAGGTATCATGCTTTCACTCTTAAGTCATGTCTCTGATTTATAATAGGGTAAAGTAACGATACTAAAATGCACAGATCTTGTGATTTCTATTATGATAAATTCTCTTGAAGACATGGAAAAAGGTTAATGATTCAGTGTGGAGTCTCAATGAGGTTCTACTATTATGCTAAGCAGCTACTACTCTCTACTCCAAAAGAAACTGCATCCCACAGATAAGTGAAATGATTTCATGAATATGATTTGCAGTACACAAGTAAGAGAGAAAACATGAATGTAAAGGGGAAAATCAATTCAATAACTGTCTAATTGTTTTGCACCACACATAAATTATCAGCCTGTCATTTCCATGGAAGTTTCTTACTCTACAATGTCCAGTTCAGACTTGTAAGAATTTGAATACTATGTCATAAACCTGTCACACTTGAGCATTTTTTTTAAATATCTTATTTATTTTTATTTTAATGATAGAGATACAGAGGGAAACCAAGAGAGAAAGACAGGTGAGGTGGGGGGAGAAAGAGAGAAAGAGAGGTGGGGTGAATGGAGAGAGAGGGAAGGAGGGAGGGAGGAAAGAGAGAGGGGGGAGGAGAGAGAGAGAGAGGGAGAGAGATGACAGCATTATTTAGGAGACATGTGACAGAGCATTACTTAGCCCTGGTTTATGGGTGGTGCTGTGGATTAAACCTGTGGCAGCAGAGCCTCAGGCATGAATGTATTTTGCATAACCATTATGCTATCTCCCCAGTCCTTGAGTCTTTATTTTTAGCCATCTTTGCTTCCTCCCTTCATTAGATTTATGGAGAAGCAGTAGCAAAGAACAATTTCCAATCCAAAATGAAAGGTGCTATTTAATACTTAATTCAACAATGTCAGACTCTGATGTAATAGTTTATGAAACAAACACTGAAACATATTTTGAACTGGTAAATCTACACAGAAATTTTACGCCAACAGGAAGGCCAGCAGTGGCATACCCAACAGAGTGCACATTGTTACCATACCCAAAGACCTGGGTTCAAGCCCCATCACCATCTGCAAGGGGCAAAGCATCAGAAGCAGTGAAGTAGTGCTGCTGGTATCTGTTTTTCTTCCTCTCTATCTCATTCTCCCCCTCTCCCTTATCTCTGTCTTTGTCAACAAAAGTAAAAAAAGAAAAAAATGTTCACTAGGAGTTGTGGATACATTATACAGTGATAACCCTCATGGCAATGAGTACTAGAATAAAAATGAAGAATTGCATCAATGGAACAGAATCAAGAGCCCAGAAAAGAAAAGCCTACACATATACAGCTGCCTAATATATGCCAAAGAAGCCAGCATCATTCAATGGTATAAAGAAGATCACTTTAATAAATGGGGTGGGAAAACTGAACAGATACTCATAGAAGAGTCAAACTAAGTCACCACAATATATCATGCTTCACCGTGAGATCAAAATGAATCAGAAGCCTAGGTATTAGACTAGAAACTCTAAAATACATAGAAGAAAATATTCCTCATCATTACCTCATCTTAGATGGAGCTTAAAAGTATAGTATTAGGTGGGATAAGTCAAAAACAGAGATTGGGCGGTAGCGCAGCGGGTTAAGCGCAGGTGGCACTAATCACAAGGACAACTATAAGGATCCCAGTTCAAGCCCTGGGCTCCCCACCTGCAGGGTAGTCACTTCACAAGTGGTGAAGCAGGTCTGCAGGTGTCTGTTTTTCTCTCTCCCTCTCTGTCTTCCCTTCCTCTCTCCATTTCTCTCTGTTCTATCCAACAACAACAACAACAATAACATCAATAATAACTACAACAATAAAACAACAGGGCAACAAAAGGAAATAAAGAAAAAAAGTAAAAAAAAAAAAAAAAAAAAAAACCCAGAGATTGAATGCAGGAAGGCCCTATTAATAGATAAAAGTTAAGAGGTAGGGGCAGAATGGGAAAACATGGACTGGGGTTGGTGTACTGCACCAAAGCAAAGGGATCTCTGGGGAAGGAGGAAGAAAGGGTTCTGAGACAGGGGCTTTGGGGTTCTGTTTTGAGGTGAGAATGTTTTATAGGGAGATGAGAAATTGTATCCATGTGTCAGCAAGTATACTATAAATCATTAATCCCCCAATAAAATGGAAAGGAATTACATTTATATTAAACTCGCTGCTTTCTGAATAGTAAAAAAAAAAAAAAAAAAAAGAATCCTCTGTGGGTTTAGGGCCTTTATTGTGCAAAATCCCCTTGGGTAACTCTATTTCAATCTATTCAAGTGATTGGGATAAGTTTGTAAGTCATTTCAAATAAACAGAAATGGAAACATTTCCCATAGAGACAAACTGGAAGATAATCGTGGACTGGAATTGGTGTAGTTCATCAAAGCAAAGGACTCTGGGGAGGCAGGAGGGGACCTTTTAAAGTCCTGGTGCATGGTGACAGAGGAAGACCTAGGCTGGGGATAAGATTGTTTTACAGAAAATTGAGAACTTTTACACATGTACAGCAACTATATTTACCGCACTAACCCCCCTTACAATAAATCAAATAACAAGAAAAGTAAAACTGCAGAAAAAATTCACATTGTTGATACGACTTACTGATATTTCAGTTATTAATTTTAATCATTGTAGTGGGTGGTTAATGTTTGATAATATACTTGAAAGGTATAAGGGTATGATTTTTTCATCTCCCCATGACAGGTGTCTGCGTGACACTCTTACCCCCCACTTCAGTCCTTTCCTATGATCTTGTACTAGGATCCCAACATCCTCTCAAACTCTTCCCTTCCCCTCCTTTTTAAGAGTTCTTTGTTTTGGTGTAACACACCCTATTAAGTGCAAATTTCACCTCGTTATTTTTCCTTTATGTCCTTGTTTCTTAATTTCTGTCTGTTGAGTGAGGTCAGTATTTGTCTTTCTTTTTTTTTGGCTTATCACACTTCATGTTACTCCTTCAAGTTTTATCCAAGATGAGGAAAGATTACTTCATTATTTTTATCAGATTATATCACACAAGTTATAATAGATATCTCACAAGGGTCTTAGTCACTCATCTGTCATTGGTTATCTAGGTTACTTCCATGTTTGGGCTATTATGAACTGTGCTGTGATGAACATATGTGTACAGATATCTCTTTAGCTAAGTGTTTTTGTTTCCTTTAGGGATATTGCTGAGTATAGATTAGGCCCATTTCTAGTGTTCAAAGTGTTTTCCAAATAATCCTTGATATCTCTCCCTTTTTCCTTTTTAAATTCAAGTTCCATGATAACAAAATGAAGTAATCGTGAACCAGTATAAAATATTTTGTAGAGAAGCATTATCACTGTCTGAGAGAGCTTAATTATTACCTGTTTTGTATCAATATGCATCAATCCACATTAAGCCATTTTTCATCAAGTCATATATGGGCTACTACTTTTAGATGATATTATGGTCTTTATTAAAATCAAAAATATCTGGATGATAGGTTATTTCCTGTTTTCTTTCTCTAGAATTTTGTGGACATGTATTTGCTGTGCTTTGTTACTTTGCTTTCACACATATTTTACACATATTTTAGTATAAATTCTTTCTTAGGCTTAAGGATCATATCTAGACATTGATTTTGTAGTTTGGTTCTAAACACTTCCTTTTGTACAGGCAGTCATTTCTGCTACGTGGAACTTGTATTCCCTATCCAAACCCCCCTCCCCACCATGTGCATTTAGATATCCCATATCTGATAACCTTTCAGCCCTTAGTGTTACTTGTCACATTTCTATGATATTCTAATGTATACCCATCAAGTTTTAAGGAAACATTATTTTGAAGAAAAAGTCTAGCAAATAACTATGTCAAATTTTATTATTTAAGTGAGTATAGTCACACATAGGGATTCTATTGTATAGTTTCCTTTGTAATAGAAGGTTTTTACTGTTATGTCTGCACACCCCTTCAAATTCAATGCTTCACACCTCTGAAGGTTATAGGCTTTATATTCTATTGGTTTTCTCTCCTTTTCAACATTACCTAGGTTTGAAAAGAGTTGTCTCAACCAATGTTTAACAGATGTTGAATATAGTGTACCACTTTAAAACATTCTAATTATCTTTTGTCATTGTTTAGCAGTAAATGAATGTTCAGGCTTTTTTATTCCTGGTAGTGGCACAAGTGTTTTCTTAGGAGACAATTATTTCTCAGGCTCTTTTCTGTACTACATCCATGCAGTTTCTCCCTCCTGAAAACAGATGTGGTAAGGAGTGGTGGGGAGGATAAGGAAGAAGTTAAATCTCTTTAGTTTCCAATTTTTTTAAATTAATGATTTTTTTCTTAGAATAAAATCAAAGGCTTCATGAAATGTCTGCCCCTTAAAGAAATAAGCTGAATTTTTAAATGCTAGGCACTTTTATCCTTGTAGCTTAAAGGCAAAACATAAATGAAGTGTAGAAAATGAAGGACTTGCGACACCATCAAAAAGTAAAGGAAAGCTGGAGAGAGTAAGTCTGGTTATGTCAGGCCAGGGTGTACCTTTTCAGGCAGACCATTAAGACACTCTGGCTGCCAGATGAAGTCTTTATGAAAGGGCAGAAAAGATATATAAAATCTTTTTGATTCTTTAAAGGAAGCTTTACTTTATACATGCCCTCCCCCCACTTTCTCCATCATCATTCTGTGCCCACCAATGCTATCCATTTGAGAGGCAAATCCCAAACATCTGCAAAAGTGTTTTACGTGTTAAAAGAATTTGATTTTTGGTTGATCTCTTATCATGAGGGGTACAGAATCATTTTTCATTTCTGCTAAGAAAAAAAAATGAACTTTTTGGTAGAAGGGGTAGAAGCCTCTAGGACATATTGAGATGCAGTAGTTAATCAGAGTGGAATTAATCAAGTTCTATTTACCTAATCAAGATAAAGATTATTTCTTGAATAGACTTAATTACATCACATTGACACCATTAGGACATCATGACAAATCCTCTCATTTTATAAAGAGGAAATCGAGCTTCAAGGACTTACAATTAGTCCAATGAAATTGCAGGATCGCAATCCATTTCTCTCACTTTTAATTCTTAAACTATGTAGCTACTTTCCTTTCTCTCATATATCAAATTTTCATCTCCACCATTGCCTTCAATCCCATGATATTTGACTCTACTCTTCTCTGGAAAACCTCTGAGTTTATTCAACACCTCTGAGCATATTTAATTCTGCTAATCTGTCTGTAGCAGGACTATTATAGGAGAAAAACCACACTATCTGCTGGTATATTTATGCTGTAAAGGAGGATGTGCTGGGGTAAAGGAACATCAGGAGAAGAGTGCTGTAAGCAATAATGATCATATTCCCTGGGACAATAAAAATCACAACAGAGAGTGCAACATGTTTTTACCTTGCCAGTTCTGATTTTCACAGTTTTTCCAAAATTTTCTAGAGCTACATCTATTCTTTGAGCCATTACACATTTTATCTGTTTCACATGCTATGCTGAAAGTATTTTATTCCCTTAACTAGATTACTATATTCCTTTAACTAGAAGTACAGTGTAAAAATAAGCTGGTGTATTGGAAAATCTAAAACCTCCTAGATTCAAATCCTACCATCAAATCTTGTCAAAATCCACTTGTGTGGATTTGAAAAAATTAGAGAGGGACACCTGATTCAGAAAGATGAAGCCAAATGAGGAGGATATATTTTAGTTTTCTAACTTTTAAAGCACCTGCCACTATTTTTCTTTTTTTTTTCTTTAGACTTGGGAGGCGAAAAGAAGGCAATCTTTCCTTAATTTCCTGCTGGACATCTACACTGCCCTCCCCATCACTATTCTTTCTCAGTTACTCTCATTTTTATTCCTTCAAAATATTGACAATTTATTTTTCAAAGCATCAAGGACTTAGGAAAACATGAAAGTTTTATATTCTTCCTGTTCTTTTTTTTTTTTCTTCCCCTCTTGAGAAGAAATCTCATACTCCGTAGCAACTATATTGGAAGCTATGGCTATGAAATTTCCCTCTGACTCACTCAGTAATCTTTTCTCTTGGCGCACAGCTTTCCCTCAATATTTTCCTTATCCACATCAAAGGTACATCACATCCAGATTTTTTGCTGTTTCAGAAGGTATATTCTTACATTGGTACACATTTTCATATGCTTCCAGACAGAAACAAAAATGATTCTTTACAAGTTTGTTGACTTATAGCTGATTTCAAACACCACAACTACAAAGCATTAAGTGCACTCTCCATATTGAGCAGTGGCTATTAGTGGTTATTTGCCTCACCTAGTTATCTCCTTATTTATGAAGAGAAGCAGGTGTAAAAAGTCATTGCCACAGTAGACCCTCTAATAAAGCTTATGCTTTCACTAGCAATTCCCCAGAAACAGCTAACTTTGTGACTAGCATATGGTTCTCAATTGATTATAAGTTTAATATGACATCTTACAACACTTTTAGAGATGCTTGGCATCTGCATGTTTCCTGGGATTCCCATGGGAGCCATTTATCTGTTCAGCCTCAGGGCTTCATTTTCTTTGCTTGAAGACATCAGGGATTTCAGGTTTTCTTCCATAGATGCTGAAAACTATTCTATCCCCTAACTTTCTAGTCTCTCTCCAGACGTTCTACAGAACAGTTAGTTCTTTATTAGTTTTTGTGTCCTTGGTTGGACCTGATAGATACATAAGGTCCCTTTTATCCTAACTTATGTATTTTATGCTAATCATTCCTGAGAGATAAGTAAATAAGAAAAACAGATAATATGAAAGTAAAGTTCATCCAACCAGACGGCATATGTTCACTGAGTTTCTAATATAGCTCAGGTATGAAGAATGAAGAGTGAGGGAGTTGGGCGGTAGTGCAGTGGGTTAAGTGCACATGGTGCAAAGGACTGGCATAAGGATCCTGGTTTGAGTTCCTGGTTCCCCACCTGCAGGGGAGTCACTTCACAGGAGATAAAGCAGGTCTGCAGGTGTTTATCTTGCTCTCCCCTTCTCTGTCTTCCCCTTCTCTCTCCATTTCTCTCTGTCCTATTTGACAATGATGACATCAGTAATAACAATAACTACAACATCAATGAAAAGCAACAAGGACAACAAAAGGGAAAATATATATATGCCACAATGAATAAGAAATAATTCTTTCCACCAAGAGGCTGCCAGTCTAACAGCAAAATCCATCTATACTTAATATATAATAGATACTATAATAGAAAGAAAAATGAATAGGGAATAAAGAAAGTGTAGTGGGGTATGGACAGTTGCTATTATAGTAAATTTAAAAGAATTCCAGGGGGAGCCAGGTTGCCGTAAACCCAGTAGAATACTCATTGTACAGGAATCCAGTTTCAAGCCTCTGGTATCCAGCTGCAGGGATAGGGGAGCTTCATAAGCAGGGGTAGTGTTACTGGTGTATTTCTCTCTCTCTGTCTTCTCAGAACCACTCAATTTCTCTGTATCAAAGAAGAAAAAAGAATTAGCTGCTATTATCAGTGGATTCACTGTGTACACACCAAGTCTCAATGATAACCCTGATGGTAGCAAAATAAATATGTATTTTTTAAAATTCCAAAATCAGGGAGAAAGCCCAGAGCTTGTGAGTGTGATATTACACTATTCTAGGATCCATTCCTGGTACTATATATTTCAGAACTGAGCACTGCTCTGGTTTATGATTCTCTCTCTCTCTCTTTCTCTCTCTCTCATACATAATATAAAAGTTAACAAAATATATTCCAGTATTATATAGTCTTTGCAGTCTTCACATCCTTAACACTGATTAAGCATATACTTGTATTCACTTACTCAGCAGTTATTTCTACACATCTACCACATGTTAGCTTTATGCTGGATGTTAGAGACATAACAGTGAATAAAACTCATTAATTTACCACTTCATATACTCCATTGGGGGAATGTAATAATAAGCAAGAATAAAACACAGTCTCAGGTCATGATAAGTACTATGGGGAAAAGGCAGGAAAACAATCAATGTAACATCAGTGAATGTCTCTCTGAAGCAGTGGCATTATGCTGAAAGCTCAGTGGGAATACAGTAGAAAGAACTATTGATCATCGACAGTCTAAAGGAAGTATTTCCTGGTGTACAAATGAACTAGAAAAACATTACTGAGGTGAAAAAGATGTTAATATTCTGAGGGTCATGGAAAAAATTATTTGTGAATATAACAGAGCTAAGTTGGTGATAATGAAAATGCCTCATCATAAAATTTATTTATTTAGTTTAAGTATTTATTTATTTTCCTTTATGTTGTCTTACCATTGTTGTGGTTATTCTTATTGTTGTTACTGATGTCTTTGTTGTTGGATAGGACAGAGAGAAATCAAGAGACAAAAGGAAGACAGAGAGGGGGAGAGAAGGATAGACACCTGCAGATCTGCTTCACTGCTTGTGAAGCTACCCCGGCCCCAGCAGGTAGGAAGCACATGGGGGGGGGGGTTGAATCAGGAGTTTTAGACTGGTACTTGCACTTCGCTTAACCCTCTGTGCTACCACCCAACACCCACCATAAAGTTGAGTAAATGCTACAATTTGATGTTTCCCCAGTTTAGTTCACATTCTGGAAAAATTCTGTCTAGCCCTTGATGAAAAGTCTATCTCTCCTATCTCTCAAACTTTGCTTGTTCAAGAAAATATCTCCAACAGACATAAACAATTCTGGGGCCTGAGTTCTGTCTCTAGGAATTACAAGCTTCTTTTTTTTTAATTTTTTTAAAAATATTTATTTATTTATTTTCCCTTTTGTTGCCCTTGTTGTTTTATTGTTGTAGTTATTATTGTTGTTGGACAGGATAGAGAGAAATGGAGAGAGGAGGGGAAGACAGAGAGGGGGAGAGAAAGATAGACACCTGCAGACCTGCTTCACTGCCTGTGAAGTGACTCCCCTGCAGGTGGGGAGCCTGGGGCTCGAACCGGGATCCTTACGTTGGTCCTTGCGCTTTGCGCCATGTGTGCTTAACCCACTGCGCTACCGCCTGACTCCCTTACCTTAACTTAAAAAAAATATATATTTATTTTAGAGACAAAAATTTAGAGGGAAGAGGTATATAGAAATGAAGAGAGAAAGAAAGAGAGGAGGGAGGGAGAGGGAGAGGGAGAGGGAGAGGGAGAGGGAGAGGGAGAGGGTGAGAGAGAGAGACTTGTAGCACCACTTCACCACTTGTAGAGAGACCTGTAGCACCACTTCACCACTTGTAAAGTTTCCTCCTGACTTCCCTTTCTTTTCCCCTAGTTCCTTGATAATGGTAACATGTACACGTACACTCAAGCTGGTGCACCGTGGTCCACCCTGCTCCTCACCTCATCTTTACTGAAACTGTCTAGTGTGCATGTTTATAATGGTTTATTTTGCTTAGCAGAATTCACACCAGCTCCATCCATGTTGTAGCATAAAACACAGTCTCATCTTATGTAATTGTAAATACTATTCCTTGTGGATGTGCATATCAATCATACATCTTTTATCCAGTTTCTAAATCTTTGCTATTGCATACTGCACAACAATGACCATGGACCTGGACAAAACACCATCTTGTCTGTCTGAAAGCTATCTAGAACAGGAACTGCTGGATCATATGGAATACCTATTTTTGATATTTTGACAAATGTGAGATTATTTTGAATCAACACAAAACCAAATTACTCTACCTAGCTGTTTTTTTTTTTTAATTTCTTTATTGGGGAATTAGTGTCTTACATTCGACAGTAAATACAATAGTTTGTACATGCATAACATTTCCCAGTTTTCCATATAATAAAACAACCAGTTTTTTGTTAACTAGCTATTTATGCTACATAAGGTATGCCAGCTGTAAATATGTGTGACGATGGTTTATAAAGGGGACACAGAGAAGCCAGATGATAAACATTATTTCATGGCTTAGAAACACTGAGAAGTGGGAGTCAGGAGGTAGCACAGCAGGTTAAATGCACCTGGCATGAGGACCAGCATAAGGATCCCGGTTCCAGCCCCCCCTCCCCAGCTCCCCACCTGCAGGGGAGTCCTTTCACAAGTGTTGAAGCAGGTCTGTAGGTGTCTGTCTTTCTCTCCCCCCTCTGTCTTCCCCTCCTCTCACCATTTCTCTCTCTCCTATCCAACAACAGTGACTACAACAATAAAACAACAAGGGCAACAAGAGGAAATAAATAAAGAAAGAATAAAAAATATATTTAAAAAAAGGAAACACTGAGAAGCGTTCCTATAACAAATTTAAATGAGTATCAAGCAATGTGAGATTGAAGAATCAGTAACTATGACAAGCCTCGGATGTAATAGTAAAAAAAAAAAAAAAAATCAAACACACACTTAGAAATCTCTGCTTCATACATCTTCCCTACCCGCACTTAAGATTCTTGAACAGTGCAATTGTCACAAAGAAGATTGAAACAATTATATGCAGTGCTTAATTAAACATCTATACTTCCTGTGAGTGACAGTTTTGCTCCCCCCTCCTACTTTCAGAGGCAACACAGAGATAAAACCTTCAAGTTATGAGTAATTATACCCCGCTGAGAAAAGTGATGGAGTGCTCCACTCAGAAGGACTTAGGAAGCCCTGAAAATGTGGAGTCAACACTTGAGACTTTTTTATATTATTATTTTCTCCAACACTAACAGTTTCCCAGCTTGTTCCCAGAGGGAGATAAACAAACAGTATGTACCTGCATTTTAATGGGAATAAACAAAACTGGTTCATTCACTGTTTTACTACACTAGCTTCTTATTTCCAAATCAGAAGGACACACAGAAAGGCTGTATGTGTTATATACAATAAAAAAAGCTACAGGGAAGGTTAGTATTTTGTTATTATGGGCATAATTGTAAAGCAAATGGGATCATAACATTTGGTAAACAGGATCTAGGGAGTTTGAATATTATTTCAGATGGGGTTAGGAAATAGGGAAGCATCCTTAGATGCTTTATGAAACTACGAGAGCTGTTAAATCAGATGTCCTCTCTTTTTGGCAGGCACCATTAGTGGAGAAAAACACAAGAACAACTGGCATTAGCAGAGCAATACCCAGTCAAGCTTCAATACCAGCAGTTTCCATTCATACTTTTAAATGGGCTACATAGCATCCCTGTTTAATGTTGGCACAGAAGGATGGCTAAATTTTTGGGCCTGTCTCAAATTTATTTGAAGAAATGCTTATATGTAGATGCAACTGATACTTAAAACAATGCATTTCAAACTCTAGTTTGCATATGAAACAATTGTAGTATCCACTAACAAAACCAAATTCCTAGCCTCCCACACAGATTATTTTGATGAGTTTCAGATGGGAATCAGGAATTTCTCTAACAATAAGCTTAACACTCCAAACAAGAGAGGTAGATGATGTGTCCCAAGAGGTTTACCATAAGGAATACCTAGGGCTTTTAGGACTGCCTGGTACTGAATGATTTTTTTTTTCTGTGACTTTCTGTACCAGCAGATTTTTATAAGAATCTGCAAGTGGGTCAGCAATGCCAAGATTAAGAACCTTGGAGAGACAAGATAATTCTCAGTAGCTAGACTTTCCACTCAGGCCTTGAATCTCAACCAGAAGAAGCTTCCTTGAGTCTGAAGGTCAAACTGTTAGTATAGTTCAGGAAATGGAATTTCTTTTTTCTGATATGGCTTTTTAGTTTATTTACTTTGGTCTGAATCTTGTGTACTGTACTATCTAGTCCCAACACTACCATATAATTGTGTTACAATTAACCAGAGGCATCTCGCATGGCTTTTAAAGGGGACTTTGAAGGCTAAGTTTTATTGCACCATACCATCAGCACTAGAGATTCCTTGAAATTTGACTCCAGTGGCAATGGACAATAAAATAAAAACAAAAGTAAATAATCGTGACTATATAAACTTAAAAAGGAATTGCTACAGCAGAGGAAAATAGGATGAAAGATAGGACAGTCTACCGAATGGGAGGAAAAATCCTTAAATCACAAACACTTGTTAAGAGTTTCATTCTCAATGTATATGAAGAATATAAGCAATTCAACAACCCCAGAATAAAAAAAATCCAAAGAGTGCATACAAGGGCTTCGAGGTGGGCACACCTAGTAGAGTACACATGTTATGATAGACACGGACCCTGGTTCAACCCCCCAGCCCACATCTGCAGGGGGAAGCTTCACGAATAATGAAGCAGCACTATAGGTCCCCCCCCACATTTCCTCCTCTCATCTCACTATCCCTTCTCAAATTACCTCTATCTCTATCCAAAGTAAATAAACAAAGATAAGAGAAAAAAACAATGCACATAGATGGTCAACAGACACATGGAAAGATGCCCCACAGTACTTAACTTGGGGGGAAATGTAATTCAAAAACACACTGAGATACTGTCTCACACATGTAAGGCTGACTTTCATCAAAATGGATAGTGAATGTTAGTGAGGATGTGTAGGAAAAAGAACCTATGGCCATTTTTGATGGGAATACAAAGTTGGTAGAAGCATTTTAGAAAATAGTACAGAACTTATGAAATTAAAGCAGGACCATAAAATCCAGAATCCCCTCATAGGGGTGGATATCAATCTGAAGAATATGAAATCATTAGATGAAAAGCATTACTTACAGTAATTAAAATATGAAAAGAACTGCAGTATCTACTTGGATCCACCTGCATATCAGATGTCAGGCTCAGGGGAAAAAAGAAAAAAAACTTGTATAGTCATGGGCCCTTTGGAATATAACTAAAATAGGTCTACTAGCTATCTACAAAACGGAGACGAGAAATTTTCAACTATGTTTAAATACAAAGAAATATAATGGATGAACAATAACAAGTAAACCAGTGGACCCTGACAACAAAACTGAGGTTATCAGAGGGAAAGAGATTGTGGGGATGGGAGAACGTGTGAGAGGAGTTATTGTGAAGTTAGTAGTTGGTGATTTTTTTTATTGAAAGCTAATAAATCAATCTTTTCTAAACTATAAATAATTTTTAAAATCATACATGTTTAAATTGTCTAAGCAATATCTGTGGATCCTATAAATTATTTTCTTACTAGTTTAGAAATAAAATCTAAAGTCTACATCATATATATGTCTATATGATTACTTTGATGTGTAATATTTAATGTGTTAATTATCACAACTCTTATATTTACATCTATTGTTTTCAAAAAATGTCTATCTTGGTCTGGGTGGTGGCACAATGGATAAAATGTCTGTCTGAATTTCTCTACTATGAAGAGAAATGAGATAACAGACATAAATTCACTTAAATGGTTGTTTAAAATATTCTATTACATCAATCTATTATTTTAATTAAAAGCAATATTGCTTCTCTGGCTTAATGATTGTTAGATCATTAAGATATATCATATATAATATATCATATATGCCCTATGAGAAATAAGGGTAATATACTGGGTATTAATACCATAACTTATGAGCTAAATAAGGCTTTAGCAGAACTTTCTAATTGTTTCTAACATTGACAGGTGGATAGTGAAATTGTTGCTGTTTTTGTGATATAGAAGTAAACAAGGAATAAAAGGAAGTAAATCTAATGGTTGGAAAGAAATGGAACAATGGTAACTGAGGAATGTAGGAGAATATCAATAATCTGTTGAACCATGATATACTATTTCTTTTAATCACACACCTGTCTGCCTCTCCATCCTCATTATATTTGCATTCATTCCACTGTTCGTTAAACTGTTTCAACCATTTTTTTTTAGCCTCCAGGGTTATCACTGGAACTCAGTCCCTGCAGTATGAATCCACTGCTCCCAGAGGCCATTTTTCCTATTTTTTATTGTCCTTGTTATTGTTATTGCTGATATTGCTGTTGTTGGATACAACAGAGAGAAATCGAGAGAGGAGGGGAAAACAGAGAGGGGGAGAGAAAGACAGACACCTGTAGACCTGTTTCACAACTTGTGAAGCCACCCCCTGCCGTGGGATGCCAGGGGCTTGAACCAGGATCCTTACTCTAGTCCTTGTGCTTTGTAGCATGTACACTTAACCCACTACGCTACTGCCCAGCCCCCTACTTCAATCATTTAAATTAAGATTTTCTTCTTTCTGAATGTCTTTTTTTTTTCCTAGCAATTTCATTCTTTTTCCCAATGTTGGGGCAATTAGACAGAATTATCAATAGTGGTAGGATGGGAATACATACAAAATTTTTGTCAACATGTTATACTTAGAATAATGGAAAATTCAAGAGAATAATTAGGTGGATGACTCTGAAAATATAGACAAGTAGATAGTGTTTCTGCCACTCCACCTCTAAATTATTTATGTTACAACCTTATTAACTCTCAGTACTTTTTTTCCCCCAAGTTTCGGTGATATTTCTTATGAACCAATTAAGATATTGGACTAGATGATCTCTAAGAACCTTTCTATCCATGAAAGACTGGCTGATAAATAAAGAACTGTCAGAGTTACAAACTAAATTCACAGTCTTCTTCTTTTACCTGGTAAATGTAATTAAATTACACCGGAACCAGAGGTGGTTCTGCTACCTTTTAATTAGATTTTTTTTTTTTCTGTGATCTGCCAACAAGTACACTATGACAGAACAACCCCTGCAGGTGAGTGGTTTTTCTTGTGCAATTAGATTTCTTGTGCAAGAATGAAGGTGTTGTCAGTATCCTTTTTTTAATGGTATTTTATTTATAGAGAACTTTTATACACTCAAATGCATAAAGAGCTCACTAAAATCTTGAGACAGGTTCTATGTCCACATTTTATAAACAAAACCACTGAATAATTTGCCTTGTAAAATTGTGCACTTACAAAAAGGCAAGAATAACAACTTCAAGCCATATACAGTGCTGGGCTCATCCCATTAAAAAAAATTGACTTTGTAATTATAACTGACTTAAGTTAATATTAAAAACAGAAGCTGACAAATATCTGAACACCTGGTCATCAGAAAGCTAGAAAATAGCCCTAAATGTTAACACCTCTTCACCCTCACCATCCAAGTAAATAAAATGTTATGGTGAAATGAAGAATACAAAGTTATGAAAGCCAAACTTAAACCTTAAATTAAACAAGAAAACAATCCCTTGGATATTCCTTAAGAACTTAATTCAATGCCACAGTATCACCAGTTCCACCAAAATTCTATCCAGGACCCTTGCTTAGCCTCACATCCATTCTTCTAGTAATATATATTGCTTTCGTTTGTAGCTAGGCTATGCTGGGTTTCAGAAGGAAAGCTGGAAACCTTTTGAGACTACACTCAAGTTGCAACTAGAACTGATCCACTCCTAAAGCCTACCAGTTAAAGCAAGCCCCCTCTCAAGCAAAGAAAGAAGTCAGCTTAAAAATACATCACACTAGGAAGATGTGGGTGGAAGTGAGAGACTTAAGGGGTGAGAAGTGAAAAACATTTAGGAAATGGATACAAGATCTGCATAAATCAGGATACATCAAGCCAGAGTTAGCCAAATGCACAAGAGAGTCCCAAAAAACACTAAGAAATGCAGAGAATAGGCTAAAAACTATGTCTTCAGCAGAAGAAACATGAAAAGAAAGAGAGAACATTTATCATTGTCTAATATGAGTTAGAAGATCACACTTCTGGGGGCTAGATGGTAGCACACTGGGTTAAGCACATATAATACAAAGTGTGGGGACCTGGGCAAGGATTCTGGTTCAATCTCAAGGATTCTGGTTCAAGCCCTCAGCTGCAGGGGAATGCTTTGCAAGCTGTGGAGCAGGTGTCTGTGGTTGTATATCTTTCTCTCTCCCCCCCTCTATTGTCACCTCCCCTCTCAGCTTCTCTCCATCCTATAAAATTAAAAAATGGAAGGAATGGGCTGGTGAAGTTAAGATGGTAGCTTGAAGGCAGAAATCAAACAGATTTTCAAAAAAAAAAAAAAAAAAAAACTGACTAAAATCCTGGAATTTCCAAGTGGGAGCGGGATTTCAAGGCCAGTAGAAAATAATATACAGAGGAGAAGACAAAGAGGAACCATGGTTGGTATTATAACACAGAACACAGTGTTTTATGCTTCCAGATAAACGTTCATAATTTTGTTCTATTCTCTTAATGAAAATCGGTATGATCTTGATAGGTAATACATTAAATTTGTATATGTCTCTGGGTAGAATCTTTATTTTGATGATGTTAATCCTTCCAATCCTTGAACATGGGATATCTTTCCATTTCTTTTTTTTTTTTTTTTTGATTTTTACTATCTTTATTTTTATTTATTGGAGAGAGACAACCAGAAATCAAGAGGGAACAGGATGATAGGGAGAGAGACAGACACCTGCAGCACAGCTTCACCACTCATGAAGCTTTCCCCCTGCATGTGGGGAACCAGGGGCTTGAACCCGGGTCCTTGTACACTGCAGTGTATGCAATTACTCAGGTGCGCCACCACCCAGCCCCCATTTTTCCATTTCTTTCTATCATTTTCTAATTCCTTGAATAGTGACTCATACTTTCCAATATATAAGTATTTCTCTTCTTTGGTTAGGTTTACTCCTAGATATTTTATTGATTTTGCTGCTATACTGGATTGGAGTGATCTCTGGATATTTTCTTCTGACTTAGTGTTTGTGTAAAGGAATACCACTGATTTTTTTATGTTAATTTTGTAACCTGACACCTAATTACTGCCTAATAATTTCCAGAAGCTTTTTTTGCTGGATTCTTCAGTTTTTCTATGTATACTATCATATCATCTATAAATGGTGAAAGTTTGACTTTTTCCCTTCCAATTTGTATTTCATTGAATTCTCGCTATTGCCTGACTGCTATGGTGAGAACTTCCAATACTATGTTGAAGAGTAATGGTAATAATGGACAGCCATGTTTAGTACCTGATCTGAGTGGGAATGCTTTCGGCTTCTCCCCCCATTGAGTATGATATTGTCTGTAGGTTTGCTGTATATGGAGTCCACTATCTTGAATTTTCCATCTATTCCCATTTTTTGTAGTGTTTTGATGATGAACGGTTATTGGATTTTGTCAAAAGCTTTCTCTGCATCTATTGAGATATCATGTGGTTTTTGGTTTTGCTTTTATTAATGTGGCGAACCACATTAATAAAATTGATTGATTTATGTATATTGAACCAGCCTTGCACTGCTGGGATAAATCCTACTTGGTCATGATGAACAATCTTTTTAATCTACTCCTGTATCCAGTTGGCTAGGATTTTGTTCAGTATTTTAGCATCTTTGTTCATCAGATATGTGTGTGTAGTTTTCATTTTTTTGTTGTTGTTGTTTCCCTATTTGCTTTTGGTATCAGGGTGATGGCTTCATAGAAAGTGGAAGGTTTCCTTTTATTTTTCCATTTTTAGTTCCTTTTTTTCCAATTTATAGATGTGTTATAAATCCCAGAAATAACCCCCACACCTATGGACATCTAATATTTGATAAGGGGGCCTTAAAATGTATTAAACTATTAAATGTAGAAAGGAGGGCCTCTTCAGCAAATGGTGCTGGGAAAATAGGTTTGAAATGTGCAAAATAATGAGAATGAACCATTATATCTCACTAGAAATAAAAGTCAAATACAAATGGACAAGGTTCTGGATGTGAGATCAGAAACTATCAAATACTTAGAGGAAAATACTGGTAAAACTCTTTCCCATCTAAATCCCAAGGACAATTTTGATGATATAGATCTAATGATATAGACCTTATTGCAAGGAAGATCAAAACAAAATTAAACCAATGGGACTACATCAACTTGAAATGCTTCTGTTCTGCACAGCAACAACAACAACAACAACAACAACAACAAAATCACCCAGAGTCTCCTCAGAATGAGAGATAGCTTTACATGCCATACATCAGACAGGATGCTAATAACCAAAATATATAAAAGTTTACCAAACTTAGCAACAAAAAAGCAAATGACCCAACTAAAAAGTGGGGAGACTATATGAACACAATATTCACTACAGAAGAGAAATGAAAGGCCAACAGACATGAAAAAATGCTCCAAGTCATTGACTGTCAGAGAAATACAAATAAAGACAACAATAAGATACCATCTCACCCTTGTGAGAATGTCATACATCAGAAATGACAACAACAAGTGCTGTAAAGGTTGTGGGAACAAAGAAACCCTCCTGCACTGCTGGTGGGAATATAAATTTGAGCAGCCCTGTGGAGAGCAGTCTGAAGAACCCTCACAAGCATAGAAATGAACCTTCCTTATAATTCCAATAATCCTTTTCCTAGGAAATCTAACAGTATTCATTTTTAGTAAAACTGGATGTCAAATTTTATTTTAAAATAGGTTCCTAGAAAAAGTTATTTTTACAAATGTGATATGCTTTTCAAAGAAAGGTCTTTCTATAAAGCAGTTTCTCAAAGTGTTTTTTTTTCATAATGCATAGTATCAGAATCATTTGGTATATAAAGTCCTAATGCTGTATCATTTGTGATAGAACATTTCTAGATCTACTAAACTATCTCCGATGGTTGGGATCCAGTTTGGTTTTATTTATCTTATATTTATTAAATTTTAATAGTGTCTTATAGTAAACATAGACTGCAGCTGATCATTTGAAATTATTGAACTAGAAAGAATGTGATAGTTGGGAAAAACCCTCATATTTCAGAATTTTTAAAAAATTATCATAGTAGTCTCCTTGTTCTATTTTCTCACCTACAACCCCATGTCAACCAGTGATCTTTAGTTGAAATATGATCATTGAGAACTTTAACTAAATTTTGATATATTTTTTCCTAAGATTAGGAGTTAGTACTCAAGGGAAAAATATATAAAAATTGTTAATGATGCTAGGTTCCATTTTATAGTAGTAACTAGAGTAATTTTTGGTTCAACCTGAGTAAATATTTGATTATGATATTAATATCTTATTCATCTTATTATTCATAAAGCCTAGTGCAGTGCCCAATTATCATTAAGCAAATATTGACATAGATTGATAAAATTCCATTAGGTCCATTCATTTCCTGCAAACTTACTATTGGCAGCATGGAAACAATTGAGAGTTCAGGCTCCACTATACCATAATTAGCAAAAGTATTGATTTTATCTTTAACCATATTCACTTTCAAGAATGTTTATATCTGCTATTCTTGCTAGAGTTAATTTCAGTTTCACATAAAAATTACACAAGGGGACAGTTAAGAAAGAAACATCAATTACTCTCTCTTTGGAAAATCTGCTTTATTGTGGGCTAGTGAGTCAGCTTACCTGAGGGGTGCCTGCTTCACCATATACATGATCTAGTTTCCAGCCCAGGCCCCACTACACTGAAGGAAGCTTAAGTGTTATGTCATCTTTCCCTTTCTCCCTCTTTCTGTTTCTCTTTTTCTGTTTGTAACAGTCTTCCCAAAATGGCGAAGCCCTAGACACAACAAGCAAACAAACAAAATATCTGCTGTGTCCTGTGTAGTCAAAATACAGTGTTAGTGCCTGTCCTGAGTAAAATGCTCAAGGGATACAGTGTAACTTCCTTGCATATTCTGATCTTCTTTATCATTCTTTTTTCTTTCCAGGTATCTCTTACTCTGGGACATCCTCTCTCCACACAGTTCATATTTAAGAGCTACCTTCATTCTTGAGATTCATGCCCTTTCTGTCTGTATTTATTCCTGTGAATACTGATTAACTCTGATTTTCCATATCAAGTGTTTCTCATTTATTAGCTCTATTCCCTCAGGGGCTAAGCAGTCTGCACTTACAAAGTTCATTAAACTAAGGGGACACCAGAGTTATTCAACATATTTTCCATACAGAGAGTGATTTTCTTCAAGTCTTTTATAAAATAAAATCCTCTGACTAACCCTAAATCAATGGTAGACACTTCTCTCTTCAATATCACTGTCTCTAGTATTCTATACTCCTTTCTCTTTAGGGTGAGTTTGGGAGAGATGTTCTGCATGAATGCAAGCACTAGGTATGGGATTTATAACTTTGTCCTTGTCACTCCTTTTTCCAAATGCCTCACCTGAAGTACAGAGAGCCAGCTGCTTCAGGATGCAGACAACATCATTTTTTGGACTACAGTGCTAGGCAAGCACTGTTTACAAACCAGTATAAAGTACACAAACTCACCTTATTCAGCTAGATTGGATAAGTTATAGCTCTACAGACACAGCGTATTAAGTCAAAGATTGCTTAAAGTACTGTGCCAACTCTTCATAGCCTTCCCTATTTCACTTTCAATACAGGCCAACAAATTTTATAACAATTATTGCCATATTCTCTTCTTCTCTGAGTATAATCTTAATTAGTTTACCCAATGTGAAGTTACTTCTGCTTAGTCTTGATAATGAAAACTTTTGGTTCTGAAGAATGCTGGAAAAGTGAGGGTTATAGAAAATATATCTTCATAGGACACGTTTTCTGAATAGCTACTCCTTCTTCTTCTAGCGTTTGCCCTTCTTCCGTAGCCAGTCAACAGCGTCAGGTTGAGCCTGATGTAAAG